>NC_141072.1:9870015-10025015 GCF_041138505.1 Cibotium barometz | reverse complement strand
GGTCACCTTCTTCCATTGTTGTTGGCGGTTCTCCACCACTAAAGATTCTTGATAGATGGTTGACTCTTCCTTACTGAGATAGCAAAATTAAACTCTAAAAGAAGCAATAACCACCTTGTGGGTCACCCCGTTGTGTGCACGATTTATTCACAAGATAGAGTAAGGCTTGATGCTCAACATAGAATACAAATTTATTCGCCAAAAGTTAATGGCCAAAAGTTAATGGCAAAATTTCTTTAATGCATAGACCATCTATAATCCCTCTCTCTCAATGGTTGTATAGTTCTTTTCGGGTTTATTTAATTGTCTGCTGACATAGCAGACAAGAAAGTCCATGTTATTTTCTCCTCATATAGTTTTTTTTGGGTTTATTTAATTGTCTACTCGCATGGTAGACAAGAAAGTCCATGTTCTGTTCTCATGCTTGAGCTAATATGCATCTTGTGGCATAGACATATGCATCGATCACATCCCACCTTGGTCCCGTCAAGATTGGAGCTGAGATTAAGACTTGTTTTAGCTTGTGGAATGCTTCCTTGCATTTTTCTATCCAAACAAAGCATATCAACATCACATATAAGGGTCTTGCAATTTTTGCATACATAAAGATGAATCTCTTGTAGTACCCCATGTGTCCCATGAATCTTTCGATAGTTTTCTGGCTTTTGGGTCTTTCGAGTTCTACAATCACTTCTTGTTTTTGGATAACACATCCCATAGTATCAACATTTCTCCAACACCTACTAAATGGGGACTATACTCTTTTTTGAACTTTGAGTTCACACAGAGGTCATCCATGACCTCTAAGAATTTCTATAAGAAATCCTTGTATACAGTGGACATCAATTGTTGGAATGTGGCTGGCACATTTGTGGGTCCTAACAACATTGCTCTATATACAAACATTCCCCATTCTATATCTTATGTTAATCTTTTGGGTTGATGGATACTTGATTGTATCTTGAGAATCCATCTAAAAAGCTATAAGCCTCTTTTCCTACTACTCTTTCAAGGACATGCTATGTGTATGGTAGATTATAATCGTCTCTCACCGTAGTGGCATTTACCTTCTTCAAGTTCATACATACACGGATCTTGCCATTCTTTTTTGGTACAATGACTATTAGTGATACCTAATCTGTGTGTTCTATCTCCTATATGAAGCCTATAGTAATGAGTCTATCGACTTCTTCCTTGATAGTCTTGGAATAGGTTTCATTACACCATCCGTAAACAATCCTTATCATAAACAATTCCCAATCTATGATCGGTTGTTTTGAGGCAGAGTTTCTTATTAGATCTAAACTTGTGTTGTGTAAGTTTTATGTCACTCCCGTAGGTACATTGAAAGAGAGTATCATCCTTGAAAGGGGATGGATCGCAGTCACGTCTTACATCGTTCGAGGTGCTGATGAAGAAAGATGGAAACACTCAAGCTCCCCTTTGGAATGGTTACTGTACCCTTGGTGGATGAGGACACCCAAAATTGATTAACACCCCAAGCCTTATCCTCCATTTTCAGGCCACCACCTCATGTAATCTCTAACACTACACAACACTCTTGCATCATCGTGTAGACCCGCCACCCCCTCCAACCCTATGGGAGAACCAAAACCTTACCAACAGAAGATGAAGGCCACCCCACAAAACTCAACCTCAACAACCTTTCAAGGAGGTCACCAAGAAAGAGTGGGTGCCTAAGAGTACCCTAGCTAGTCAGGGCAAGTACGACACCCATGCAAGGACCTACTGTGAGATGGAAGCCACCATTTGGCCCAACAAAGCCCAAACATGAGCGAAGATCTACCAAGCTAGAGCCCCATGTAATAGTGTTCTACTTAAACCCCAAGCCCCGTTAGATCTATGTCAAGCTACCCCAAATCTTCTATGAAGGGAACCCATTTGTTTGGGTCCCAAAAACCTTACCGAAGTGAGAAAGATCTAGGCGATAGTCTCAATACTCAGTACCACCTCAAAAGTTGATGGTTTGTTGGATATCTTGACAAAATTGCTAAAAACACAAGGATTCTACGAAGAAAATCCCCACATTTGGGTTTCGAGATCAAAGAAACATGTGGCCCACCGACCCCCGCAAATGCAACCTCAAGCATGAAATCCAAGTGGGTGTGGAGATCCAAAGCCATGCTTCTGATGCCAACAACTCCAAAGCCTAAGTAAGAATGGAGAGCACTATCTTCCACCTCGACTCATGTGGCCTACATCAGCATACCAAAGCAACCCCCTTGCTCTAAGTAAGGTAAAAAGGGAATGATAGAACATGACAAAAAGAAACCCAAAATATTCATATTTTGGGAGACATCTCGGGTAGAGAACCCTTGACTCAAATAAAAAAGGACTAGAAGTTGAGAAGAAGAGTCTCTCCTCAATGCTGATAAAGATCCTTTATGTAATTGTTTCCAAGCTAATGTGACTTGGAGTTTATCCATATTTTGCAAGGAAGATAGTATCGATGAAGCCCATGATCTTGAAGAAGATCCTAAAGTTGCAACAATGGGTGCTGTAGTGCCCTAGGTCACATACGTCAGGTGTTGAAGGTCCCACAAGTCGTGCATATGAAGGCGTTTTGATGAAGACCATGTGAATTGCTTCATGAAAGAAGCATAAGATGTAGCCCATGTGGTTGTCTCAACAACATTGGTTGAAGCATTTATTTGTGTAGCTTGTGCCTCCTCTTTGAAGAAAGCAAAATGCTGAAAGAGCTTTTGATCCATTGAAGTTCTTACCAAAGAATCATCGCACATGATGATGCTGTAGATGGTTGTGTTTTGCTAATCTTCCTCCATAGATGCAGATGTCTACATTTTGATGATATGCAACCTTGCTTGCATTAATAGCCTTATCTAGCTTGTGTCAGTTTGCTTCAGGTTGTAGAGCAAAGTGTAAGCATGGTAGGCTACCAGATAAAGGGAAAAACATAGCTCGTGTGTAGTAAAGAAAAACGTAGCTCATGCAGGAAAGAAAAGCGCAGCCATGTGTGATATCATCATGGCTATGCATGGAGGCAACATATGCTTGATGGACACAACAAGAATGGGTAGCCAATAGGGTATACAAAAACGTACATAATCAATGTGGATAGAAAAACATAGCAATGTGTGATCTTATGGTGGCTATGTATGGAGGCAAAATATGTTCGATGGACACATCGAGCAATGGGCAGCCAATCGGGTATAAAAAAATGCCCATAATCAATGTGGACAGAAAAACGTAGCAATGTGTGATCTTATGGTGGCTATGTATGGAGGCAAAATATGCTCAATGGTGGACACATCGAGTAATGGGCAGCCAATCGGGTATAAAAAAATGCACATAATCAATGTGGATAGAAAATTGCATCCTTGATGATGATGGAAGACGACAGCATGATAGCATCAAAAGCAGAGTCCTAATGATGATGATGATGGTAGCGACAACATCAAAATGAAGAAACCCTAAAAACATAAAACCCAAAAAAGAGAAACCCTAAAAAATGCAAAAAGGTAGATGAGCATGATAGTGTGTAGAAAAGGGTTAACTAGGCATGAGCATGATAGGATGGAAGAAACACGGGTGAGAGGTGGATAGGGTGGCTCTAATACCATGTTGAGATTACATGGTGCTTGAGAGAGAGAGAGAGAGAGAGAGAGAGAGAGAGAGAGAGAGAGAGAGAGAGCACAATGGAGAGAGATTGCACAACACAATGATGAATGAATTATGATAATACTTCTACCATGTATATTGCTTTTACAGGCATCAAGCCACATCTTTTGATCTAGACTTTAATAAGGGTTGTTCACACCAATGGGCACACTACTAGACTCTGAAATACCCAATAATTTACACGTACATTTAGATACACTTACATCTGCATGTGTAACCCACCTTTACATCGGCATGTGCACACACATTTATATGCGCACATTGCGTAACCATTCACTTATTGGCATGTACACACAGCTCAACCACACATGCACACACATTGGCATGTACGTGCACCCACTTTCATATATATGTATTTGTACGTGCACATGCACTCTTGTATTCACGTGCATGCACCCTGTGCACACGTGTCCTTGCATGTACAATGCCCCTGCCCCCTCTAAAAAAAATTAACCCCTCCCCCTCCCCCTCCCTGTTAATATTTGCCCCTCCCCTTTCTTTGATCCCCCCCCCTTTTGCATTTTCTCTTTCCTCCTCCCTTTTTTTGCTTTTCAAATTTTCTTTAATTAAAAAACCCACTATCTCTTTTTTCCTATTAAAATACCCTATTTTCTCCCTTTTTAAAAAAAAGAGAGGACCCCTTTATTTTTTCTTTCTTCATCTTTTTTCTTTGCATATTTTAATATTTAAATAAAACAAATAAACAAAACAAAATCTAAAACAAACCAAAAAAACCTCTTTTTAACTTTTATTTATTTACTTTAATATTTTAAATATATATTATATTTATATATGTAGAGGTATTTTTAAAAAACATTATAGGGAGTTGTTTTTAGTCTTATAGAGTTCCTTTCATAATATACCTTACTTTTAAATTCCAAGATTGAAAACCGTGTTGTTTTCTCCAACATATACCCCCTCCTTAAGATTCATGTTAAGGAATTTAGATTATACCTTTTTTTGGTAGGCATGCCACTCCCAACACTATCAAAGCTTGGACTGTGTGCATTGTGATCAATCTACAAATGATGGGACCAAAAGCCTCATGAAAGAAAACCTTTCATAATCTACCATGCTTGTGGGCGTTGTCTAAGTCTGTAGAGTTCCTTTCATTGGTTTTAGAATCCACAATAAAAAAATGTGATGTTTTCTCCAATATATACCTCCTCCTTAAGCTTCATGTTGAGGAAATTCGATTATATCTCCTCTTTAAGCTTCATGTTTTCTCCAATATATACCTCCTCCTTAAGCTTCATGTTTTCTCCAATATATACCTCTTCCTTAATCTTCTTGTTTTCTCCAATATATACCTCCTCCTTAAGCTTCATGTTTTCTCCAATATATACCTCCTCCTTAAGCTACTTGTTTTCTCCAATATATACCTCCTCCTTAAGCTTCATGTTGAGGAAATTTGATTATATCTCCATTTGGTAAATATGCCACCCCTAGAACTATCAAAGATTGGACAGTATATATGTTGTGATCAATCTACGAAAACGATGGGACCAAAAGTCTCATGAATGATCCTTTATGCTATATAAAATGTTTGGTGAACACGAAAGACTTGGTCTGCCGAACTCGTGTATGTAGAAGTTCTAGCGGGATTAAAGCTTTTTAAGGATTCTTCGGAATGCTGAGTGGGACGTTCAAAACCGGTGTCAACCATGTCTTTGAGCGTGACATGCATGTAACCGAAAGACACCTTAGACGATGATAGTAAAGCATCATGCCTCTTTCAGTTGGGCCTCTGTTCATGTCAAAGCAAAGCTGCTTTGCCTCAAATCCATCATTCCTTTCCTTTGGTTGATTGATGAGAACTAAGACCTAGCTGATTATGAATGTGACAATTCTTATCTCTAGCAGATTAGCCAAGTGTGGATTGGCCAGCTTGGTGTGACGAGCCACATTCTCCCACAATGTCCCTTCTCCTCCCATTGGTAAAAGCTCCTCTAATTCTAGAACTCCAAGTCACATAAACTTGGAAAAAACGACATAAAGGATCTTTATCATCAGCATCGAGCGGAGACTCTTCTTCCTCAACTTCTAGTCCTTTTTTATTTGAGTCAAGGGTTCTCTACCCGAGATGTCTCCCAAAATATGAATATTTTGGGTTTTTTTTGTCATGTTCTATCATTCCCTTTTTACCTTACTTAGAGCAAGGGGGTTGCTTTGGTATACTGATGTAGGCCACATGAGTCAAGGTGGAAGATAGTGCTCTCCATTCTTGCTTAGGCTTTGGAGTTGTTGGCATCAGAAGCATGGCTTTGGATCTCCACACCCACTTGGATTTCATGCTTGAGGTTGCATTTGTGGGGGCTAATGCAAATGACACCATTTGAGTGTTGGAATTAGGGTTGCAGGAATGCACACACAACTTCACGAAGATGAGGAAGCTTGAGCACAACACAGTAGTGTATTATAAGTGCCAAAAATGAAAGATGACAAGCCCTAGAAGATAATGGGCGTATATACAATGCACGGGGGAAAAAACCTCCTAGTGAGGGAAAAAGTGCCCCGGCGGTCCTAAGTGTGTTCACACACATCACTACTATAATATGGTAACAAATCCCCCCTGGAGTGATGCGGTGAACAAGAGCTAGCACTCATGTATAGGGAAGTGTCTAGCTATGTGGACGAATCCACAAAAGGGAGTAAGCCCAAAGCTTTGCGAAAAGCTTCGAACTTCTCACGAGGCAGAGCCTTTGTGAAAAGGTCTGCAAGGTTATCCTGTGTTGGCACATAAGCCAAACTGATCTCTCCTGCAGAGAGTCTCTCCCTGACATAATGGTAGTGCACCTCAATGTGCTTCGTACGAGCATGGAACACTGGGTTCCGCGCAACTGCCAATGCGCTCTGACTGTCAGTGAAGATGGTGGTGGCAGATGGCTGCCCAACACCCAAATCAGCCATAAGGCGTCTGAGCCACACACACTCAACCATAGCTGTGAAAGCTGCCCTGTACTCAGCTTCACAACTAGAAGTGGCCACAGTAGGCTGCTTCTTGCTCAACCATGATATGCATGAGCTTCCAAGCATGAAGCAAAAACCACTCGTGGACACGCGTGTGTCATAACAACCAGCCCAGTCAGAATCTGAAAAAACATGTAAATCTGGCGGCAATGATCCCCCCTTGGGATAAAACAACCCAAGATGCCGAGTACCACTCAAATAGCGAAAGATACGCTTCACTGCCTGCCAATGCTTAATGCCTGGGCTATGCATAAATTTGCTCACCTGTGAGACTGCAAACTGAATGTCTGGCCTCGTAATGCATACATAAATGAGGCAACCAACAGCTGTCTGATAGAGTGTGACATCAAAGTGATCTCCAGCATCATGAAGACTCAACTTCAAACCTGTCTCCATTGGAGTAGCAATAGGCTTGCAGTCTTCAAGGCCAAATCTCCGCAACAATGTTTCAATATACTTTGTCTGACACAAAGCAATACCTCCATCACACTGCTTAAATTGTATCCCCAAATAATGATGCAAATGCCCCAAATCTGACATCTCAAAAGAGGCATTCAAATCAGCCTTAAAATCAGCAATATGACTCTCATTTGGTCCTGTGAGCAGCATGTCATCGACATAGAGAGCAATGATTAGATGTACACCATCCACACGTTTAACATACAAAGTGCTTTCTGTTGGACTATTCTGAAACCCATGTGCAGTCAAATATGCATGTATTTTTTCATACCAAGCTCGTGGAGCTTGCTTTAAACCATATAAAGCCTTTTTTAACCTGCACACTTTGTTTTCCTGCCCTCTTTGAACAAAACCACGAGGCTGCGATACATACACCTCCTCATGCAAATCTCCATTTAAGAACGCAGTCTTTATGTCCAGCTGATGTACATTCCAACCATTATGAGCTGCTAATGCACAGATGCTACGAACAGTGGTCATACGACATGTGGGAGCAAAAGTCTCATCAAAATCAATGCCCTTCTCTTGAGCATAACCTTTTGCAACAAGCCTAGCCTTATGGCGATCCACTGTGCCATCAGGCTTACGCTTCAATTTGTATACCCACTTAGTGCCAATGGCCTTCTTGCCAGGGGGCAAGTCACATAAAGACCATGTACTATTCGTCATAATAGCATCGTATTCTGCTTGCATAGCAGCCATCCAATTTTCTGAACTTTGTGCCTCATCAAATGAAACAGGCTCACTTTCATCGCACATACTAGAAACAGCCAATGCATAACAATCTGACGCATAAGAGGCACCATGAGAGCCAGAACGAGTGCGACTAGACAAAGGGGCATCCAACTTGCTGTCACGCAAAGTCTGCACCAGCCATCTAGGCATGTTCCTAGAGCCCTCAATCTCTTGTCTCTCATCCTCAAGTGCATCATGCACATCTGCATCAGATATAGGCTGATCTGTGCCATCATTTAAAACCTGCACAGGCTGAAAAACTGCCTCATGAGGTATTGCACTTGACTGTGCACCACTGAAAAGAGGCAACAATGTATCATAGACATCACGTGAGCTGATATCTGTCTCCTTAGTACATGAAACCAAGGGCTGAACTGCATCTTCCACAAATACAACATCACGGCTAACCAAAATGCGCTTTGTCTGTGGATGATACAAACGATAGCCTTTGCTCTCAGCACTATATCCAACAAAAATACATTTGACAGCTTTGTCATCCAATTTTCTGCGATGTTGCATAGGCACTAATGCATATGCCAGGCAACCAAAAACACGTAAATGGCCAACAGATGGCTTGCGGCTATGCCAAGCCTCATATGGAGTGACAACCTGTAATGCTTTGGTGGGACACCTGTTTAGTACATAAGTGGCACACATGACAGCCTCAAGCCAAAAACCATGTGGTAGACTTTGACTCTTAACCATACATCTTGCCATTTCCATGAGAGACCTGTTTTTTCTCTCAGCCACACCATTTTGCTGTGGTGTATACGGCACTGTACATTGGTGTTTTATCCCACGCTCAGCCAGAAATGCATTAAATTCTGAAGACATATACTCCCCCCCTCGATCTGAACGGAGGGTGCCCATCTTACTTTCTGACACATTTTCAGCCATAACCAAAAACTGTTTGAAGCACAAAAACACTTCGGACTTTGCCTTCAAAGGATATACCCATGCATGCCTGGTAAAATCATCAATGAAAGTCACGAAGTAAAGGTAGTTTCCAAATGATGGAGTTTGCATTGGACCACAAACATCACTGTGAACAAGCTGCAATCTGCGTTCAGCTCTCACTGATCCATCTTTGGGAAAGGAAGCACGCTGCATTTTACCCAATATGCAGCCCTCACAAACATGCTTGACAGGTGCCTCAAGCTTAGGCAAAGAAGACACCATTTCAGATTTCTGCAGGCGCAGCAAACTTGCAAAATTCAGATGACCAAAACGTGCATGCCACAGTTTTGCATTTGAAATAGCCTGCGTATCCATAATAGCACATGCTGAATCCTCTACACATTTGCCATCCATATTGAGCTTATACAGCCCTCGACATAGTGAACCAGATGCTACAATGATGTCACCACAAGAGAGATCATGAACAGTACATCTGTCATCCACAAATTTTACAACCAAACCTGTTTTGGCAAATGCGGAGACTGACAGCAGATTCTTTTTGATCCCTGGCACATACAATGCATCAAAAAGTGTAAAGGTGTTGCAATTTGCAACATTCAGCACAATCTGTCCAACTCCTTTAACGGGATAAGAGGAGTTATTGGCACAAGTGACAGTATTCCCTGTGGGAGCAGACTCAAGGAAAGTGAATAAACTGCGCTGCGAGGTGATATGCTTAGTGGCACCACTGTCAAAGTACCATACATCTGAATCTACTGCAGACATACATGTGTCATGCAAAGATGGGTCATAACTGCACTGCGCATTGAATGCCCATTCTGTATCTTGCACAACATTAGCAGATTCATTGTTAGAAGGAGAGGCATCTGCAACAGCCATACCAGCCTCTTTCTTCTTAGCCTCTTTCGCAGCCAGCTTAGGACACGCTTTGATGACATGATCATTTCCCTTACAGTACTTGCAAAATGTCTTCTGTTTGTCACCCTTCTTCTCATCTTTGTCTTCCTTCTTTGGTTGCGCAGCATTTGCAGATTTCTGCTTACTAGAAGAAAAGCCAGCTTTACCTTTCCCGCTTCTCTGACTAGCAACGAAAGCTTGATCTGCGACACGCATAATATTCCTATTTTGCCTTGACTGGTCTTCTTGCAGCAAAACAGAAACTAACTCCTCAAATGATAAGGCATTGGGATTGCCTTTCATCATCAAGCGAAGAGTGGAAGCAAAACCCTGATAAGAATCTGGTAGACCATTCAAAACAGTCTGCACAAGTGAACTGTCTGACAGGATTTCATCTGCAGAAATGAGCTGCTCTTTGAAATCCTTGATCTTTGTCAAAAAGCTATCCATAGAATCACCTTCGTTCATATGCTCACTCTCCAACTGTTTTCGGAGGTAAGCAACACGAGCCTCATTTCTTGCCTGATACAATGTGGCAAGTACATCCCAAGCATCCTTAGAAGTCCTGCAGGAGCGAATATGTGGGATAATGGTACGTTTGACAGACAGCGCAATCAAGGCATGAGCCTGCGCATCTCTACCATCCCAACGAATCTGCTCTGCTGAAAGTGGTGGTTCTCGAACAGCTGCTACAGCACTTGTGCCTGCACCATCATCAACAGTACCTGTTTCTGATGTGTTTGCAGCATTCCCAGCCACAATAGGACGTGCATCAATACCCTGCACAATGTTCCATAACCCCTTTGCTACCAATACATGTCGCATCATATATGCCCACAATGGATAGTTGGTGCCATCCAACTTATCCTCAGCAGCCAACATGCGGAATACATCATTGTTGTCAGCCATGGCCAATGACTGTACTACTAGATGTAAATGCTGTCTGTAAGAGGTAAACCTGTATAAAATCGACCTGTGCTATGTAGCACAGCCCAAAACAGACGAATGGGCACCTGTCCTGCAGATTTTAATCTTGACAGAAAATCTGCACAGTAGGACGATTTTGCCTGCGCAGTACTTGGAATGCAAAAACGGAGGGCGAAATGACTTCAGATCAAAATTCTGAAACGAACAAGCCCTATGGGCTCTCCCACGGCATATACTAACCTGCAGACGCTCGTGAAACCTCGTCGCAATCGGAGGAGATGAAGCGGCAGGTGCCGGTGATGCTGCCCGGGAGGAGGAAGCCTGCTCTGATACCAATTGTTGGAATTAGGGTTGCAGGAATGCACACACAACTTCACGAAGATGAGGAAGCTTGAGCACAACACAGTAGTGTATTATAAGTGCCAAAAATGAAAGATGACAAGCCCTAGAAGATAATGGGCGTATATACAATGCACGGGGGAAAAAACCTCCTAGTGAGGGAAAAAGTGCCCCGGCGGTCCTAAGTGTGTTCACACACATCACTACTATAATATGGTAACATTGAGCCTACCATAAGAATCCTATCGAATGCATACTCAAACATGGAGTCACAGACATTCCATACCCTCTCCGAGCCCTAATGTAGTTCTTACCAAAGAATCATCGCACATGATGCTGCTGTAGATGGTTGTGTTTTGCTAATCTTCCTCCATAGATGTAGATGTCTACATTTTGATGATATGCAACCTTGCTTGCATTAATAGCCTTATCTAGCTTGTGTCAGTTTGCTTCAGGTTGTCGAGCAAAGTGTAAGCATGGTAGGCTACCAAGTAGATAAAGGGAAAAACATAGCTCGTGTGTAGTAAAGAAAAACATAGCTCATGCAGGAAAGAAAAACGCAGCCATGTGTGATATCATCATGGCTATGCATGGAGGCAACATACGCTTGATGGACACACAACAAGAATGGGTAGCCAATAGGGTATAGAAAAATGCACATTATCAATGTGAACAGAAAAACGTAGCAATGTGTGATCTTATGGTGGCTATGTATGGAGGCAACATATGCTCGATGGACACATCAAGCAATGGGCAGCCAATCGGGTATCAAAAAACGCACATAATCAATGTGGATAAAAAATTGCATCCTTGATGATGATGGAAGATGACAGCATGATACCATCAAAAGCATAGTCCTAATGATGATGATGATGGCAGCAACAAGATCAAAATGAAGAAACCCTAAAAATATAAAACCCAAAAAAGAGAAACCCTAAAAAATGCAAAAAGGTAGATGAGCATGATGGTGTGTAGAAAAGGGTTAACCAGGCATAAGCATGATTGTGTGTAGAAAAGGGTTAACCAGGCATGAGCATGATAGGATGGAAGAAACACGGGTGAGAGGTGGATAGGGTGGCTCTAATACCATGTTGAGATTACATGGTGCTTGAGAGAGAGAGAGAGAGAGAGAGAGAGAGAGAGAGAGAGAGAGAGAGAGAGAGAGCACAATGGAGAGAGATTGCACAACACAATGATGAATGAATTATGATAATACTTCTACCATGTATATTGCTTTTACAGGCATCAAGCCACATCTTTTGATCTAGACTTTAATAAGAGTTGTTCACACCAATGGGCACACTACTAGACTCTAAAATACCCAATAATTTACACGTACATTTAGATACACTTACATCTGCATGTGTACCCCACCTTTACATCGGCATGTGCACACACATTTATATGCGCACATTGTGTAACCATTCACTTATTGGCATGTGCATGTGTACACACAGCTCAACCACACATGCACACACATTTTGTTGTACGTGCACCCACTTATATATATATGTATTTGTACGTGCACATGCACTCTTGTATTCACGTGCATGCACCCTGTGCACACGTGTCCTTGCATGTATAATGCCCCTGCTCCCTCTAAAAAAAATTAACCCCTTCCCCTCCCTGTTAATATTTGCCCGTCCCCTTTCTTTGATCCCCCCCCTTTCCGTATTTTCTCTTTTCTCCTCCCTTTTTTTTGCTTTTTAATTTTTCTTTAATTAAAAAACTCAGTATCTCTTATTTCCTATTAAAAATTCCTATTTTCTCCCTTTTAAAAAAAAGAGAGGACCCCTTTATTTTTTCCATTTGGTAAATATGCCACCCCAAGAACTATCAAGATTGGATGATATATATGTTGTGGTCAATCTACGAACGATGGGACCAAAAGTCTCATGAATGATCCTTTATGCTATATAAAATGTTTGGTGAACACGAAAGACTTGGTCTGCCAAACTTGTGTATGTAGAAGTTTTAGCGGGATTAAAGCTTTTTAAGGATTCTTCAGAATGCTGAGTGGGACATCCAGAAACCGGTGTCAACCATGTCTTTGAACGTGACATGCATGTAACCAAAAGACACCTTAGACGATGATAGTAAAGCATCATGCCTCTTTCAGTTCGGCCTCTGTTAATGTCAAAGCTTAGCTGCTCTGCCTCAAAGCCATCATGCCTTTCCTTTGGTTGATCGATGAGAACTACGACCAACTTGATGAATCTCATGGAAGCTACTATATTTGGATCTAGAATTCTACGCCATGCTCATATCCATGTGAGCAATTGCTGTCGCGTTGACTTGTTATATCTTAGAATGTGGATGGCGAGATGTGAGAAAACTTGTAGCAGACATGAGAATCTTGTTTCTTTGCCTCATGGAATTGGAGTGGAGTCAGGTGCCTTTTGAGTGGCATGAATAAGGGATCCACTCGTCGTGTTGGCAGGGAGCACTGGTATTGATAATTGCCTTTTGGGACTCTCAGATACTCATTGGGCCATTTCGGTTGTATGCCAAAATTTGCTAGGCGAGGGTTGGTATCATCTGTTTGGATTGCCGTATAGCCTTCCCTTGTATGCATTGGGTGTTATTTGCACCATCTGTGGTGGGAAACAATAGTTGATCATGAATGTGACAATTCTTATCTCCAGCAGATTAGCCAAGTGTGGATTGGCCAGCTTGGTGTGACGAGCCACATTCTCCCACAATGTCCCTTCTCCTCCCATTGGTAAAAGCTCCTCGAATTCTGGCATTAGGGCTCGAAGAGGGTATGGAACGTCTGTGACTCCATGTTTGAGTATGCATTCGATAGGATTCTTATGGTAGGCTCAAATGGTGTCATTTGCACATCAGCCCCCGCAAATGCAACCTCAAGCATGAAATCCAAGTGGGTGTGGAGATCTAAAGCCATGCTTCTGATGCCAACAACTCCAAAGCCATGCTTCTGATGCCAAAAACTCTAAAGCCTAAGCAAGAATGGAGAGCACTATCTTCCACCTCCACTCATGTGGCCTACATCAGTATACCAAAGCAACCCCCTTGCTCTAAGTAAGGTAAAGAGGGAATGATAGAACATGACAAAAAGAAACCCAAAATATTCATATTTGGGGAGACATCTCGGGTAGAGAACCCTTGACTCAAATAAAAAAGGACTAGAATTTTAGGAAGAAGAGTCTCCTCTCGATGCTGATAAAGATCCTTTATATCATTGTTTCCAAGTCAATGTGACTTGGAGTTCATCCATATTTTGCAAGGAAGATTGTATTGATGAAGCCCATGATCTTGAAGAAGATCCCAAAGTTGCAACAATGGGTGCTGTAGTGCCCTAGGTCACATACGTCAGGTGTTGAAGGTCCCACAAGTCATGCATGTGAAGGCGTTTTGATGAAGACCATGTGAATTGCTTCATGAAAGAAGCATAAGATGCAGCCCATGTGGTTGTCTCAACAACATTGGTTGAAGCATCTATTTGTGTAGCTTGTGGCTCCTCTTTGAAGAAAGCAAAATGCTGAAAGAGCTTTTGATCCATTGAAGTTCTTACCAAAGAATCATCACACATGATGATGCTATAGATGGTTGTGTTTTGCTAATTTTCCTCCATAGATGCAGATGTCTACATTTTGATGATATGCAACCTTGCTTGCATTAATAGCCTTATTTAGCTTGTGTCAGTTTGCTTCAGGTTGTAGCGAAGTGTAAGCATGGTAGGCTACCAAAAGTAGATAAAGGGAAAAACATAGGTGTCAACCATGTCTTTGAGCGTGACATGCATGTAACCAAAAGACACCTTAGACGATGATAGTAAAGCATCATGCCTCTTTCAGTTGGGCCTCTGTTCATGTCAAAGCAAAGCTGCTCTGCCGCAAATCCACCATGCCTTTCCTTTGGTTGATTGATGAGAACTAAGACCAACTTCATGAATCTCATGGAAGCTTCTATATATGGATCTGGAATTCTACGCCATGCTCATATCCATGTGAGCAATTGCTATCACGTTGACTTGTTGTATCTTAGAATGTGGATGGCGAGAAGTGAGGAAAGTTGGAGCAGACATGAGAATCCTGTTTCTTTGCCTTGTAGAATTGGAGTGGAGTCAGGTGCCTTTTGAGTGGCATAAATAAAGGATCCACTTTTTTGTTGTGTTGGCAGGGAGCACTGGTATTGATAATTGTCTTCTGGGACTATCAGACACTCATTGGGCCATTTCAGCTGTATGCCAAAATCTGCTAGGTGAGGGTTGGTATCATTTGTTTGGATTGCCGTATAGCCTCCCCTTGTATGCATTGGGTGTTATTTGCACCATATGTGGGAAACAATAGCTGATCATGAATGTGACAATTCTTATCTCCAGCAAATTAGCCAAGTGTGGATTGGCCAGCTTGGTGTGACGAGCCACATTCTCCCACAATGTCCCTTCTCCTCCCATTGGTAGGCTCCTCTAATTCTGGCATTAGGGCTCGGAGAGGGTATGGAGCGTCTGTGACTCCATGTTTGAGTATGCATTCGATAGGATTCTTATGGTAGGCTCAAATGGTGTCATTTGCATCAGCCCCTACAAATGCAACCTCAAGCATGAAATCCAAGTGGGTGTGGAGATCCAAAGCCATGCTTCTGATGCCAACAACTCCAAAGCCTAAGCAAGAATGGAGAGCATACCAAAGCAACCCCCTTGCTCTAAGTAAGGTAAAAGGGGGAATGATAGAACATGACAAAAAGAAACCCAAAATATTCATATTTTGGGAGACATCTCGGGTAGAGAACCCTTGACTCAAATAAAAAAGAGCAGGGGCCAGCTCTGCATATCTTCTTGCAGCTTCCTCCGTTAAGTTGTGGCTTGAACATTAGCCTCGTCAGTTTGCCTTTGCCGCTCCTCTGCCAAGCTTTGGCCTTGTAGTCAATTGCTGGTGTACATGCTCAAGCACCTGTTGATGGTTAACCAGCATCTGATCTATTTCCAGGGACTTTGCCCATGATCACCTCATTGAGGGCTTTCAGTTTCTCAACATGTGCTTTGTTGAGTTGCTCTCTTTTTGTTTGAATGCTGACCACTCTTTGTTCTGCTTTAGCAATGGCTTTAATGAGAGTGTTGATTTTGATCTGCCCTATATATCCATCTTCGTTTGCTTGGAACATGGCATGTGCTTCTTTTAGTTGCTGTGTATATTGCACTTCTTTCTCCTTGTTGGTATGTGACACTTCTTTTTGTAGTTGTACCTTGGCTTGTTCTAATCTTGCCTTGAGCTGCTCATTCTCTTTGGTGGTACAAACTATGGACTTGCTGATAAGTCTGTTATTGCCTTCCAAGGTTTGTAGCCTTGCCTTCTGTTCCTTGACTACCTTTAAACTCTTTAGGATCACTTCCGTGTGTGTGGCATCCACCGCAACTATTTGCTCCTTAATTGCTTTCACCTGGTCAGTGGACTCCTGGACATGTTTCCATAATGCGGCATTCGTGTCATGCAACATGTGAGTAGTAAGTAAGTGACTTCTCCATACCCTTTGCTCTTGAGTCCAAAGATCTGCACTTGTGGAGGCTGAGCCTTCTATTTGGTGCACCAACAGCATGTCGAGGCCTTCCATGGTCTCTTCAAGGAAGAGATTAGGGTCGAGATTATGCAAGAAGGATCCTTCTTCTATTGTGTCCTCAGCTTCCATTCGCCTTCGCTTATTGGGACTTGGGGTTTCATCAATTCTCTTCCTCTTCTTAGCTTTTTGAGTTTCTGGTTGTGCTAAGGTGGCCTCTTCATCCCTTTTGCCCTCATCCGTTTGTGGCACTTGTTATGCTACTGGAGCCTATGTTACACCAATCTCTGCACACGGAGGTGGGCTAATCTGAGATTATGGAGTCGTGGAGTGGTGAAAGGTTTGTGAATACCATATGAGCAGGGTTGGAAGGTGGTGTTTGCTGTGTGAACTGCTCTTATTATCAAGCTTATATTCTCTTTTTCTTTTGCTTCTTGTTGCTCTAGAACCTGTTGAAAAGATGCGATGTCCTGTGCTACCTCTTCTTCCATAAGCTACGTTTTGGATTCTAATTATTGGAGGCTACCTTGCATCTTTTTACCTTTCTTTGATTTCTTACCACCCTTCAACTCTTGAATTAGCTCCTTCGTTTCCTTTAGGACCGCCAATCACTGCTACAGCTCTTCTGAAATGAGGGTAGAGGGCTCCATGGATCCTTTAGTCTATGGTACCCTTGCCTCTTGAGTGCCTTGGGGAATCGGAAGATTCGTTGGCATGGCTAAGTACTTTGGTTTAGGAGATATGGATTACACACCTTGGATTGGTGTGACTTGAGGTAATTCTCCATTTCGTGGTGGATATACCAAGCCCAGTTCTCCTGTTTTTCCTCATGGACCCTATTATACCTATCCACTGGCTTTACTTGCATGGGGATTGACATTGCTTTGCAAGCTTTCTCATCTACTTCATCCCTTATATTCTTGTATTCTGCTCCATTCAAGTTAAATGAAACCCTCATCAGCATGTCCTCCATGGGCATCTGATTGATTGTATGGACATGTGTTAGTATGGGTGGGGGTAACTGTAGAGATTCTCATATCATTTCCTCTGTGATGAGGACCTTCTTAGAGGACCCATCTGCCTTTGTGGACTATACCCCGCTTGGTGTTTCTCTCATAAGTCTTCAAAAATTCCGCACATAGTGTTGGGTTGATGGTGCGGGGGAAGATCTCTGCCATTCTGCCAAGGCCTACCTTCTCCAGCTTGTTCTTGACATATGTATCTTCTAAGATCTTCAAACACTCCAGGGTGTGAAAAGAACATTAGCCATTGTGACTGGTAGGAGCTCCTGGTCTGCCTTTTTTTTAATGTGTGTGTGTGTTAGTGATTTATATGCATGGGTGTATGATGGGAAGAGTGTTAGTGGTGAACAAATAATTAAGAAGGGATGTTTGTGAATTAGTGTTTGTCAGGCACATTAGTCCTAATCCATGAAGTAGCATGCCATGAAATGGCTGAGCGTGAAGTAGTTGTGAATGAAAGGTTAATCCGTGAAGTGTTAACCCGTGAAGGGTTAGCATGTGAAAGGTTAGTTCGTGAAGTGTTAACACGTGAGGGCTTAAGCCATGAAAGGCTTAACCCATGAAGTAGCAGGTGTTAATTTGTGAAATAACAGGTGTTAATTCATGAAATATCAGGTGTTAATTCATGAAATAGCAGGTTGTGTTGTGATGATTATCACTATTTAATAAGTGTTGATGGGTAGCCTATGGTGTAAGCAAATGTTAGCAATTAGTGTATTTTCTCAAACCCAAGATTTTCAGTCCGTGAAATAGTAGACTGCTATTTCACGGGCCATTCTCATATGTATTTATGATGAGATTTGGTGGATGACAAGATGAAAACAAGAATGACAAGATGAAAACAAGAAATGATAGATGCACGCAATGTGTGCGTCAGTGCGCAGAGATGATTTAATGAAAACGAATGATACCATCGAGAGTGTGTGAAGAGCTCCTACCTGAGAATCAATGGTCATAAAGCAATCAAGTGAGGAAGAACACTGATGGACAAACACACTGTTTTGGTTCCTATGTATGTGAGTGCACATCTCTCTTACCCTGGTCCATGGCTTGGTTCAGATTTTCCTCATTGGTGGATGACAGTGGCGGTGTCGCACTCCCTTGTTTTTTTGGTTGAACTTGTTTCTTTCTCCAGATCAACTTTGGTGCTTCCTTAGCACTTGATTTAGCTGGGACTTGGTCCTGTCTGTGTTTATAACTCTCTTCTTTTCTTCTGGAAGTACATGTAGAATTGGGTTTTGGATTGGTTTTTGGTACCCATACTGTTTTGTTTCCTTGATGATAATAGCCCTGTGCTGCTAGTAAGTCTTTTAGAACCCACCATTGTTGAATGTTGAGTTGTGCACGAGCTTTGCTTGGAATACAGCTTCCTGTCCTTGTTTGGATTTCCTTGTCTCTTGCTTGTAACATGGCTTTTTTGCTTTGTTACCGATGAGGCTTTGTCTGTCTCATAGCATCCTTGTGCTTCAAGCTAGGCTTTGGGAACCCATTGTTTTTTGCTTGGGTACTTTAACTGCCTTTGCTTTGGTTCTCTTGAAGAGGGATGATCTTTCGATGTGGATTATTGTTCTGTTCAGCCTTCTATTTTTCGTGGCATTGGAGACTCCATGTTGTATGCCACTGCTTGTTTTCCCTTATTCAATGGACTCCATAATGGCACGGTGATGGTGTCCTTACCATTATTGAGTTGTATTTCTTGTTTTTCCCATTGGATGTGGTGCAAATCTAGGATCGTCCAAGAAGCATTCGCTCTTCCATGGTTCCTGTAGGCATAACAAACACCTTCTCGACCAAGAGATTATTTCTGATTGAGATGTTTATATTCAAAAGTCCTATTATATGTGTAACAAAGGGATGCACATTGCGAACTTGTGCATTAGTTGCCTCTAGAGGGGGTTTGTTTAAGGCTACCCATGTCTCATAGGAAATCAAATTATGACTTGACCCTGTATCAATTAGTGCAATGCTTGTCGTGTGACCCTCCTTTGTAGAGAGAGACATTTACACTGAGTCGTGCAAGTTCAATATCCAAGTCATCCTTGTCAAGCAAGGTGAGTGAAGCCATGTTTACGTGTAGCGTTCTCCCTTGGAGTCTTTGTCTTTCTTTGGCTTCCCTCGCCTTGGATTCCTCTTGAGCTTCTTTGATCTTTTCCTTGACTAGCTCTTTTTTTTGTTTTAGGAGATGCTCTTGTGTCAGCATTTCCTGGGTCAGGGGTCCATAATATTTCTTGAGTTTTCTTCCGTTGATATACCCTTCCATTTCCACTCCTTCGATAGTTTCAATTCGGACTGACCCTTAAGGGGTGATTTTAGACACTCTAAAAGGCCTTAAACCTTTGTATTTTAGTTTCTTTTTCTTGGTGCTTCCCACACCATACATGAGGATGAGGTCCCTTGTTTCCAGTTCTTTGTGTTTCAGGTTATGGTCAAACCAATGTTTTCTCCATAGTTTTTTGACCATAAGTACAATTAGCCGAGTTTCATCGAGTTTCTCCATGTCAACCAACCTCTCGGCTAACGCATTTCCAGTGACCCTTTCCTGTATGGCAATTCATAAGCTTGGAACTAAAAATTCCATAGGCATTACTGCATCAATGCCATAAGCTAAACGAAAGGGAGTGTATCTCGTTGCTACCTTATATGATGTATGATAGGCCCATAATGCCGTCGTCAACTTGTGTTCCCAATCCGTGCAACTAGCTTCTAGGGTTTTAGTCAAGATAGCACATAAAATCTTGTTTGTGCTCTCTACTTGGCCATTTGCTTGTGGGTAATAAGGTGATGATTTGCGGTGTACTATAAGGAATCTTGTAAATAATTGTTCTATCACCTCATTAATGAAATGTGAACCCCATTCACTGACATTCAAAAGTGAGCAGCCAAATCTGGAAATGATATGTTCATATAAGAACTTGGCTGTAGTCCGAGCATCACTTCTTTTAGAGGCTCTCGCCTTTGCCCACTTAGTGAAATAATCTATAGCCACGATCACATAACGGGCTTGTGTGAGACGGATGTGTTGCTGGACTAATGGGTCCAACAAAATCAATATACCATTTCTCAAAGGGTTCTCACAATCATAGAGGTGAGTGGTATCTTGTCCTTTTGTTGTGGAATAGAAAATCATTGACATTCCTCACATCTCTTTACAAATTCTATGGCGTCCTCGAATAACGTAGGCCACCACAGTCCTGCTTGAAGCACTTTGTGAGTTGTAACTTCTCTTGCAAAATTTCCTCTGGCTATTCCTCTGTTTGTTCTTCTAAGATTGTGACAAACTTATATTCTCACACACATCTCCTAAGGATATCATCCTTGCCTAGCTTATATAATTCTCTAGCAATCAATTGATAAGGTGCAGCTGGCTTAATAAGCCGACACATCTTATCTTTGTTCAAGGGTCAATCTTGTGGGAACTCGTGAGCTAGATAGTTGGATATTTCCTCACTCCACTCAAGCACCATGTCAAGTTTGAATAGACAAGCATCTGGAAGGTCATTGTCAATTCCTAATGCCGGTTCTCCATTAGGAATTATAGACATATGGTCCACCAAAACATGTTGTGTTTCTTTTCTCACCGTGATCGTAAAAAAGTCGAATTCCAGGAGTAAAAGCAACCATCATGTGTTTCTTCTTGTGGTGCAAAGCTTGTTCACTAGACATAATAGGGCCTGATGGTTCATAAAGAATACAAATTTGTTGGCCAGTAGGTAATCTCTGTATTTCTTTACAGCATAAACCATGGCCAACCCTTCACGCTCAGTGGTGGTGTAGTTTATCTTTGCATCATTCAGTTGACAATTAGCAAAGCAAACTGGGTAATCCAATTTGAATTCCCTAGGTTGCGCCAATATGCATCCTATGGAAAAGTTTGATGCATTGATGTGCACGTGGAATACAAGATCCTAGTTGGGTGGTCTCAGGATTGGTGCACTAGCTTGTGCATTCTTCAACTTATCATAGGCCTCTTGGCATTCCTTAGTCCATTCAAAGACAATGAGTAGTCTATAAAATGACCTAGAAATTTCAACATAGAATATTACGAAGCATCGATAATACCCAACATGGCCCATAAACCGTTGTACACCTTTGTAGTTGGTTGGTGTGGGTAATTCCAATATCAATTTTACCTTGCTCTCATCAGTGGTGGAAATACCATTTTTAGACACAATGTGCCCTAAGATTACACCCTGCTTTATCGAGAATTGATATTTTAAAGGGTTTAAGGATATACGATATAATCGACATATTTCAAACACCTTCCTCAAGCAAGCCAAGTGCTTAGTCCAGTGTGAGTGTGCACACAGATCATCAATGAATACCTCCAACCACTTTTGCAAGTAGTCCTTGAAGGCCGTGCACATCAGTTGTTGGAAAGTTTCTAGGGCATTGGTGAGACCAAAAGACATAACCTTATAAGCATATATCCCCCACATCGTATTGAAATCCATCTTGTGCTGGTCTTCTGGTGCTATCGAGACCTGATTATAGCGTGAAAACCCATCTAAGAAGCTGTAGGCTTCTTCACCTACTACCCGTTCCTAATACATGTTCTGTATATGGCAGTGGTGGGTGGGTAGTGGTCTTTCCTAATGGCTGCATTGACCTTTTGTAGATAAACACAGACTCTCAATTTTTCATTTTTCTTTGGCACAATCACGATTGTTGAAAGTCAATCAATTTCCTCCTTTACAATTGCCGCATATTCATCTGATATGGTGGTTTCATGGATGGTCTCGATCATTCCATGATCGGGATAGTGTGTTAAACCACCTCAGGTGGTACAACCTTCATTTCTGTGCATTTCCAAGCAAAATAGTCCTTGAATTCTTTTAAGACAGAAATGAGCTCATCTTCTTTAGCCATAGTTAAGTCTTTAGCAATGTAGACAGGTTTGGTGTCCTCCTTGTCTCTGCAATATCAACCTTCTTAACTTTAGTTGGACCGTCGTAAGACGTGGATTGTCCATCTTCCTTTACTCTTTTAGCTGTCAATTGGACCACCTTTCGTTCATCAATGGTGTATGTTTTGAAATGGTGTGGCATGGGGAGTAGGTCTGGCTTGTCATCCTCCTCATCTTTCATCCGAGCCATCACCTTCTTTGCCTCGTGCTTGGCTTCAGCTATAGCAGCTAGAGCCTTATTTCATTTTCTACATCCTGCCTTAGTGAGTTTAGGTGTTTTTGGATCTTGTGGCATAGCCTTTTTCTCTCATTTTTCTTCCAGGGTTGTCTTACTCAACTCCTCACTCCAATTCTTAGAAAACTCCTTGTGCACCTCGAGATATCTTAGCTACCACTGGGCGTCCGTGGGTTTGCTTCGTAGTAGGGAATTTCATTGAGTGATATACCTCTTTTGTTTGCGCCATCTCCTAAGGCGTTGGGTGCTGTTGTGGCATTGTGACCCAGACCCCTCTATGTTGGAGGCTTTATCTTCAGTTTCCTCTTCTCTTGGTTGCACATCTACCATACGCACTGAGGTGGTAGGAATGTTTCTCGATTCAATGTACTAGGTTTCTCACAGGGAGGCAACACATCTATAGTGGCAAGGACGTGCATCTAATTTTTGCTAAAATCCGGAGGTGGAAGCGACGCGTACACTGCAGCCTCTTCCTCTTCTCGTGAATTCTCCTCAACTGATTGGTAGACTTGTAAAGATGTGGTTCGCTTTGTGGTGACCGAATCATTTCCAAACAATTTCCCTTCCATGGGGTGTGCCTTCCATGTATGCACATCAATTTTCAGAGTCTGGGAATCCTTTCGAACAGGTTGACACGCATTTTTGACGAATCGGGGCATTCCTTCTTCCTCATGCACTAGGTTTTTCTTTGCCAGAGGTGACTGGCTCTCCTCTGTAGTGGACATTATGTTCAATCTTACTTCTACCCAGTCCTTGACATCTTCCCACAATGCTGACATGTTGCGTAGCAATGGTCCTAGCGGTATTTTGACAGTTGTGGTGGATAGTATGGCTATACGAGACTGCCTATGTCTCTAGGTTCCCTAGCAAGTGAGAGCTATTAAAATGCAAGCAAAGTGATGAGCTAAGGTGGATCAAATGCAAGAATCAACATCATTAACAAAGTGATTAGATGATGATTAAGATAAGATTAGTGAGCAATTAAATGATAGCTTAATGTAGGCATGGATACTAAAAAACAAGCAAATACTCATTAGGCCAATGCCTCAATTTATAGTGTTTACATACACAAGATGCCAAACATCTAATCCCACTGATCTCTGCTTGATTCACACCACCTCTTTTGCTTGATTCTCTCCACCTCTTCACTTTTCCCAGAATATCTCCACACATCCTAGAACTTCTCATGCTACCCTTTATTCTCTCCCAGTAGATTCCACTCACCTTTTCACTGCTACTCACTCATTTACAGACTCTCTTTTACAGCCTCTTGCTAAGGGCTTGTTCCCACACACACCAATTCACTTGTATATTTCAACACCTCCCCTCAAGTGAATAATCCTAGCACACCTGGACCCTATTCCAAGTTTCCCTCTTACTTGGTAGCCCGCGAGACCAATGCCTCAAGTCCCTAACTCATAGTCCTTGACACTCTTTCTCTATGTGTCCAAGGCTTACTACTACAAGTGCCTGTGACCTTGACTAAAGTGCTCACACATACATCTACCACATGGCCTACATCATCAGTGGCTCAGAGACGATTTTACTCTGTTGGGGCAGGTTACATTGGGTTGTGGGGTTTCTCTCTCTTTCTCACAGATTTTCACATGGCTCCTCACTTCTTGGAGCCTCACATCTTCTCTTGTCTCTTCAGTCTTCTTGTTGTGGCAGCTTCTCTTCATGCATCCATGTCTTCCTTCAATGCTTCGTCTAGCTCTTCTTCTCTCGGTGTTGATCCTCCTCTTGAAAAGAGATGTTCTTCTTCTTTCATGGTGGCTGGGGCCACGAGCTTGACCTTCATCTCTTGCTCCATGTGAGCAACATATTTTAATGTATTGTTGACAGATCTTTTGTGCTTTTGATGTTTATCTTGTGTCATTTTTTCAATTATGCAATGCAAACCCAAATCGATGTGGGAGGTCTTACCTCTTGCCTTATTCTGGACAAGGGTAGTGTCTGATCCCATATTTACAATGATGTTATCACCCATGTGTGCCCAATACATAATGCATATAGCATTCATTCTTATGCACATTCCCAAATGCAAGATGATGATTACAACAGATTTATCAATACCGAATTGCAATATGAAGTCATACGGATCTGTATCAGATACCCAATGGTAAATTTGAACCCTCAATTGCACCAAAATATAGTGATTAGTACTGATTAATCACTGATTAGTAAAATAATCTCCTATTTTGTGTGAAAAAAATAGGGTGTACGAGGAGGCCAGATCTGGGGCCTTAGAGTTCTAATGAGCTCAACTCCTTTTTCAAAGGCATCAATAGCAGTTAGTCTAGTAGAGGATCAAGCTAAGAAACAAAAGATTTGACCAAACATTGAATGCTTAATCTCTGTTTTACCAAAGTCACTTGCAGATTTGATGTAGAGCTTGATGCCACTTCTCCTTGAGAAATTTCACAAATCTAACATCACCAACATGTAGAGCACCCTTGAAAACCCCTGGGGCCAAGAGGAATTAGACCAATTCACCTTGTTCAAGTGTAGATCTAGGTTTTTCTTCCAAAAATAGGCACCTGCAGATTCGTGAAATTCAGCAACTACGAGTAGTGGTTTGGCATGCCGATTATATGGGCTGAATCACGGGCAAGGTGGCTATGTTTTCCTAGAAGCATTTACCCTAATGTTAAGCCTGGAGGGAGATCAAGCCCCTCCACTAGCTGGGGGTGCAGAGAGCTTGTTGAAAAAGACTAACAAAGTGATTATCTCTTAATCCTAATCAATAGGGTGATTAGCAAGATAAATAAGCTCATAAATTAGATGGATCCTAAGTTAGGCTCTAATACCATGTTAAAATTCAAGCAAATTGATGAGCTATGGTGGATCAAATGCAAGAATCAACATCATTAGCAAAGTGATTAGACGATGATTAAGATAAGATTAGTGAGCAATTAACTGATAGCTTAATGTAGGCATGGATACTCAAAAACCAGCAAATACTCATTAGGCCAATGCCTCAATTTATAGTGTTTACATCCACAAGATGCCAAGCATCTAATCCCACTGATCTCTCCTTGATTCACTCCATCTCTTTTGCTTGATTCTCTCCACCTCTTCACTTTTCCCAGAACACATCCTAGAACTTCTCATGCTACCCTTTATTCTCTCCCAGTAGATTCCAATCACCTTTTCATTGCTACTCACTCATTTACAGACTCTCTTTTACAGCCTCTTCGTAAGGGCTTGTTCCTGCACACACCAATTCACTTGTATATTTCAATAAGGGCACCTTACATGTGTTTGTTGCATATTCAATCCTAGGGAATGAATGGATTGACAAATCTTGATCTGCTTCCTCAAATATTCTTTCCATTCCCTTTGAGTCCCTTCCTTGGACTCTTCTAGGATTGGAGTAGGTATCCTTTCCTTTAATAGCTCAGTTCTTGGATACACTGTATCCCTCGAGTGAGAAACCCTGCCCCGCGCAAGAGGAAGCTACTTCCGCTGCTACCATCCGGGAATCCGGTACATAGAGGGCCGGTTAGCCCTTAACTTGGCTTCGTGATTGCATTGAAACTCCTCAACTAGGGACTTAGCTTCTTCAAGCTTTCTTATTTCTTTTTCAACATTTGGATATTCTCTAATCCCCTTAGGGGTTACTGGTGTCTCTCTTTCAGTTTCTTGGGCATGCCCATCCTATTTCGGTACTTGGTCATCTTCTTCCTTTGATTGGGTGGATCCGGTGTCAATGGTATCTTCTTCGGTTCCATCCTGAATTATGACCATGGTATCTCCCTTGCCCACTTTTCTCACTCTTCTCCTTCTCCTAGTCTTAGAGGTTGTAACACCACCTAGGTTCTTCCCTTTGCCCACTTGTTTCGGTTGCACGTGTGTCAAGACATTCAGTGATGTGATATTCCTAGGTTGCACACTGATAGTCCTGATAGTGGCATGGTTAGAAGTGGAACTACTAACACCATATGGGCAGTCTTTGATCAAATGATCGACACCACACTTCACACATGAAACTCTAGGCATGACATGGTCTGTGCTGCAAAGACTTGATGAGCTTGGCCAGCATTAGCCACCTTCTTAAGAGGACACTCCGCTACTCGATGAGTTTCATTACAATGAAAACATTGTATGGGTCCCCTTCTCATAGTTGAGTTTATGTCTTTTCCTTTCCATTTACTCTAGTGTGATCTTCGTGGGCTCCTCATAGTAGTCATTATTGAATTCTACCTCGCGCATGATTTCTCCCTCATCCAAGGGCTTCTCAATCAACACTTGGTTGATTTTTGCCTGTGGTGGCTATGGGGGTAGAACAAGTGGCGACAAAGGCGACATGTCCTGCATTCAGAACATCCCTCTTGGTAGGTAGGTATTGGGTTGCCCTGTAGTCACATTGGTTTGTATTGGTGGTGCTGGCAAGGCTAGTAGCACTTTGGGTGCTAGCAGTAGTGCTAAGGGGGCTGGACATTCAGATATCTGCACATGGCAGTGTCATGATTTCCCAATCTCTAACAGTGAGCACAATAGATTAATTGCCTTGGTCTTAAGTGAGGGCATTTGGTGCTCGTGTGATTTTCTCTACAAATTGAGCACCAAATCAATTCTCTTCGGGGTTAGAGATGAGCATTTTTAATTTCTCCAAGATGGCATTACTGAGTTCTTCCACTGTCATATTGCCAACTTGCTTGCTTTGGGTTCTTGTGTCTTAATGACCGGAGACGTGTAATTTTGCCACTACTGAAGCTCACTTGGCATCTTCTAGTTGCGGCTACTCAAGCATATTGTCCTCATATTCAATTTCTAGCTTACAACAAGTATCTAGAGTAGCTGGTCAAGCTAACACTAGATAATCATGCATCTTATGATCTCAGACTTCTCTCTAAAACCAAGGCAATAACTGATCATTAGTTAGCCTTTCCCTCAACTTGCATCTTGAATTTAAGTGCTTGAGCCAAGAAGCATAATCCCGCATGGAATCATTTTCCTTTTGCTTGATATTGTGGATCTGAGTCATAGGACTCCATCTATCACACCACTTCAAGCAAATATTGTCAGGGAAAAAGCATGTATCATGTGGTTACGTCGCTCACTGGTCCACATGTTTCACAGGTAGATTCAAAGACCTCTACATGTTGGATTGGGTCTTCATCCCCCGATAATTTTTGCACAAGCTTTGAAATAAAATGTGGTTTCATTTGGGACGGTCTGGATTCCAGGGCAGTTCCTAGCTCCTTAACCATACCTAGGCCCATTTTCGCGGGCATATTTAGCAGATCTGCCCTTGTGACTGTGCTTAGATTTGTGTTGGGATTAGTGATGAAGAAACCTCCTTATTCTTACAGAGGCTTGTTTCTCGAATCATGAGTTAGTCACCTCAATGTTAATGATAACATGACTACAATGTCAACCTTAACTCGTGGAGTAATAGAAATGCTACAATGATAGACACCCCATTTAATGTGGTTACCCCACATTCATGAATTTGCTTGACCTTCACAGTCTAGCAAGCAATTGTTACATACGCATCCAATTCTACCATGATCAAGTGTAAACCTGGAACATTAACTATTTTCTTTGTAGCTCAATTTCCCTTGAATGGTCCCTTTGTTATGTAAGAATATGGCATAGTGGAAAGAGATACAACAACAGAAAGTACACTAGACAATGCAATAGAGAGAATGGTCCCTTTGTTATGTAAGAATATGGCATAGTGGAAAGAGATACAACAACAGAAAGTACACTAGACAATGCAATAGAGAGAAAGTACACTAGACAATGCAATAGAGAGAATGGAGATAATTTTAAAATTTTGACTATACCAAACAAGAGATAGGTACAATATGATGGTGCTCTCCACGCGTGTGCTCTCGTGTGTAGAGCTTAGATTGCAATCTAGACATACTCTGTATGGAGGGCGTACTGAGAGTATAGGGAATATATGCTCACAAACATTGGATGCCTTAGCTTGTGCCAACTATGTCCATTTATAGTGCTACAGGTAGTGTGGTGACGCATCTAAGATATGGGCGGCTACGTTGCATTGACACGGCTCACCGCCCATATATCCATAACACGTCCCAATCGACCACCACCCACTAATGATGAAATAAGTATCTAAGGAAATATTCTAAGAAATATTCTTATACCTTTTTAGGCCGAGGGCTCCGTCCCTGGACCCCAGCTAATGCTTGTACCCCTCATCATCCTCCTAACCATCAACGGTCACAACAACTACGACCCCTTCCAACATCTAAGCTTGGGTTTCTACTAAAGATATGTGTGTACCAATGGCTTCTCCTCATAATGGGGGCCGTACAAATGTGCACTATACATCAATGTGAGATACATGCTGACATTGAATATATACTAACATGTTGGGCCTGATGGCACGTGGAAAAACTCCTACTTAAATCCCTCTTCCTATTAATGGTGGTAACTCTTCTATCCTTGTTATGATTGCCAACTAAACTACTCTTTCTAGTTTTTTCTTATTCCAACAACACAAGTTTATTTCTTTTTAAAAGGTACCTGTAACTCGAGTCCACCCAACCGCCAACTTCCCAATGTTCAAATCCTTTTTCTACTTTGACCATATCCATAGGCTCAACCTAGCCCCTTCCAATCCCATGAGTCTAGCCTTACACCTTCTAATGGACCTATGGAGCTAGTGTGAACTCACGGCCCATAATTGAAATTGCCACTTTACTCACACACACCTTATGTATGTTGGCATCGGCACTTTGAGAACTTTCATGGATCCCATCATATGTGTTTGACGTACCAATAATGCCCCTAGCTTGGACACCCAAGTGTACAAATCAATATATACGTCTCTATCTCTCTCTTCTACAATTGCACTCATCTCTATTTTTCAATTACACTCAGTTTTTGCTCCAACCATGCATAAATGAATACAATTATGAGCTAAGACCTACTTAAAATTACACCAAATGGCAGTGTGGTGACTTTGACTTTTGGCGAAACTACCAGTGAATTGTGTACGTGAGACTTGGAATCTTTATTGGCACACTGCACATTTTTGAGCAAACAAAATCCTTACTTGGTTATTGCTCAACTTGGTAAATTTACCAAGGAGTAAAGATTTCTACAAAGGTAAGCAACCCTAAGTTCACTGAATTGTCGTGTTGGTCACCCCTTTCCTTAGGTCTTTCTCAATGTTGTCTAATTGTTCTTATACTATTTGTTCTTGTTCCATCTCTTTGAGAAACTCTTTCCTTGCCTTTGATTCATTCAAAGTATTACCAAAACTTGCCTTCCTTAAGTGCCTTGTGATACACCTTTTCTACCTCTTGTGTTGCCTTTGTAAGTTTACTTTGGTTTCATGAGTCAAAGCCTAACATATATCCTTTATATTTTTACACCTAAGGTGGATCAAAGCAAGATCAAGTGTAATCACTTGCATAACTATTTAAGGGGCACACACACACGGAGCACAATTACTAGGGTCCTCTTTGCCAACACCAACATAGTCATCGTGTTGTGGTTTCACAACCTGGTGCATGCTTGTGATCTTAACTCCCATTATCTGCCGATTAGAGCTAGTCATACTTACCTAGCTTGATCACATGTGAAGTCTCAAAATATCCAATCCACAACAAGTAGAAGCTCATCGCCTCTTTCTTTCAAAAGATGCAGAGGGTAACAGAAGGCAAGGTCGTGAGGACATCAACTTGGGGAGGTGGAACAAACCAAGGCTATTTGAGAATGCCTTCCACATGTACACTGCCGCTGAGAGCCCTTTTTACATCAACCCCAATAAAACTAAGAACAGAAAATGGTGCCACTCGAGTGATAATTAGCCCAATGAAATGTACATCCACTATGTAGCAAAGTTCAAGAACTAGCATGCTATTCATTCATTCATGACCTATCCTCTAACCCAAAAGACCTTTTTGTTGACCAGTGTTGCATACATGGTTATATCTAGATGGGGTGTTTTCCATCGTCTTTACAGGCAGGTACTTATGGCCGGGGCTCATGATCATGAAGATACCCCATACCCTTAGGCTCAACTTTGCATTCTTTTTATGACTACTTTGTGACATGTAGTAATTATCAACTCTATTTGTTTAATCTTCTATGTGCATATATTAAATGTATATTGAAAAATTACTATTCTCATAGGCCCTCTTTTGTTAGGCACAACATTTGATGGCATTGCATGCCTTTTGTGAGCAATGACGGGACCTCACAATTGACCTTGGGGAAGACCAAGGTTATGATTTTCAACACCTCATGCCCTATGGCTTCTAAACTGAGTTTCACATATGCAAGCAATGAGGTAAACATTGCCTTATCTTATGTATACTTGGGATTCCCCTTTTCTAGACCCTACTTGACTATGTGCCCAGCCGCTCAGGCTCGATTGATGAGAGGGTATGCAGCTTTGGCTCGATTGGAAGCATGGGACCAAACCTTTCCAGGAGGTTGGTTGGAGGGAGGATAGAGAGATTGCAAGTCATTATGTTTTCACAGATGATTTAGAGTAAGCCTTCTGTGTCTCACTCCATTGTTCTTGTAGATTTTGGAGTATCCCCCTTGGTAGTTGATGCCCTCTTCCAGGCAGTGACCTTCATATACCGCTCGACAAAGGCAACTCCTTCAACTTGCAGTAAAGTCGTGTGGGCGACTAGTCGAGACAGGACATGCTAGGGTTTGGTATGCAAGGTTTACTTAGTGGTTTCTCTCTCATAAGGGCTTTATATGGATCAGTTGCCCCCATTCCACCATAGTTTGGATGCACCACTATTACCTCTCACCTGCCATGACATTAACTGACTTATCCAAGCCGACCTTGTGTCACTTCGTTGGATCCACTGGAGCTTCCTACGAAGATACAGTTTTATCGGGGTCACTCGTTCAAAAGCTTGGCTATCCTTATAGATACATGTCACACCATGCCATGAGGATTGCAATTAGCCAGAACAGAGTCTCAAAACATTGCCCGAGGGTGGAGACTGGGCATGCAAATACCAGAGTTAATGGGATTTTGTTGATTCTGTTCACTGACATACAGAGGCTAGGGTTAGGGTTTACACAACTACCTATGGGGGATCAAAGGTGAATGCCATTGCTATTGTGTTGGAATTGAAAGTGAGATAGAGCGAAAGAGACAAGTTAGAGAGAGAGTGAGAGATTCAGCACGACTCAAAATGATGTGATTGTATTAGTTGATTTTCAATGAAGTCCATGTGCCTTTTATAAGTACAATGGTTCTTCTCCCTGACATTATTGCTTATTTCATCACACAAATATCTAGATATTATTGGTGACCCCTCTAAGAGGTGGTTCACACACACAAACACACACACACACATTATCACATATTTAACCAAGCTTAGAAGCCTTTCACATGCTGATTTGTGCAAGTGCTTGCTATCTGTTTTTCCTTTTTTGGTTGTGGAGGCTTCCCCTTTTTTTTATGTTCGTACTGGTGACTGTCAAACTGGTACAAGGGTGTGCGGGAGGCACACAACAGGTGGTTGTGGGTAGTTGCGCAGAGACAATGGCAGTGGTTGCTTTTTAATAAGGTTATTATAACCTTTGAAGCTGATATGGTCGAGCACAAGTGAGGCGACAGTTGAACAGGCTAAGGGAAGCTGGAGACAAGATGGCCTGTTGACAGGCGGTTCTCGGATCTAGAAAGAGGATGGCCTCAAGGGTTCCAACCAATACCCAAGATGGCTATAATAATCGTACACCAATGATAGACAAGATGGCGAAGCAAGATAACGGGAGAGCTTGGTGCTCTGATACCAATTGACATACAGAAGCTAGGGTAGACATGCTCGAGAGAGAGATTCAGCACAACTCAAAATGATATGCACACACATACTACCACATATTTGACCAGGCTTAGGAGAGGTAAGACCTTGATTCCCAACATTCGCTAGACGTCAAGACAGCTGCCCTATGTACTATGAGATCATGAGGGAGGTTTTGGACCAATGTTTTGGGTAATTGACCTACCAGCCCAACGATGCATGGGACTCTACCTGATTGAGCTTCATCGCCACAGAGATTAGCTATGCAAATAGGCACCAAAGACAAACCCTAGATACCTCATAGCACACCATCACGAGTTTCTTTCACCAAAACCAAGATGGAGGCCCTCGCCGATGACTACAAGATAGCTCTCGCCTAGATGCCCCTACGTGACGGACAACCAACAGCCCACACTAACAACACGTGCCACAGATGCCACTTCACCTAAAAGGCATCTCCCTACATAGAGAGCGATTCAAGTGCAACAAGCTAGACGGTCAAGACCCACTGGTCCAAGGAGAAGCTCTACCTTGCAGTGTCAAATCCGAGAGATCCTCCGAAGGTACGAGTGACCCTCCACATGCAATGGATGTGTAGAGCCTCCTAGAGCCGCTATACATCCATAGATCTCCAAGACTCACTTGGATCCCCTCACAATATATCACAATATATCATTGTAGCACTGTACCAATGGCACTTACAAGGCTCTTAGTGTTTGTTTCTTCTCTCAACTCTAGTTGGTTTTTTTTTCTAATGTTATTTTCCATGCACAAAGTAACAGTTTTGGCCTCAGAGACTGTTTGGCCTTTTGTAGGCGTTGATCTCTCTATCTCTCTCTCTCTCTCTCTCCATGCATACAAATGCATGCACAAAAAGTAACACGTATAATTGTTTTGATTGGCCAAAATGCATCCAACATGATTGTCAATATGGAAACTACAACACAACAGTTGGTTGGTCATGTTGAGAGCGTTCTCGATTTTACATAATATGTGATCATTTCAAGTACCCCCCACCACATGCGTGGGGATGCACGTCCACACACATGCACAAGCTGAGGCATGTGTGCATGCCATTGTAACACAAAGGTAGATTGGACAAAAATGCCAGCGATGTGAGCCCATCCTACCATGCACATGCTTGTGCACGCACCTACACCCACATGTGCACAAACTGAGATACAAGCTATTCCACATGTACATATGCTCTCACGTTAAAATTAACTATTTTTGTAAAACAGCCAGGTTCATCAGCTTTCAAAACAACTTCGAAGATGCATCTACTTGGGCAAAGTCAAGGGCAACTACACATCTTGGTCAAGTGGCTCTGTGCGCACGCGCACGTGTGTGTGTGAGGACTGTCTGGTATATTAAAAAAAAAAGTGTGTGTGTGAGGACTGTCTGGTATATTCAAAAGTGTACTATAGATGCACAACTCTTGACATACACCTGCGTTTATAGATTCATGATAGTGCAAACTCTTGATTGTTAATCAGCCATTCACAATGTCTCTATTGAGGAATGAAAGAGAATTAAGAACCATGTTGAAGAATGGTATGGCAATAACGTTTAATGGTGGTGACTCAAGGCATGGTGCATTCCCCCCCCCAAAAAAAAGGAACTCTACACTCCAACATCATTGTATTTGTCACTTAATCTTAAGGTTTGATTTGACAATACCAAACTTCATTGTACCATCTCTACGTAACTTCAAAATTAGTCTCTGCATCAGTGGACAAAGAATACAGCAACATGATCATCAATCCCTATCCAGTATATAGGAGTTCAGATGCTCTTGAGCAGCCAATGCACGAGCCTGTTTCTCTTCATGTGTGTGTGGCTTTAAACCTTTCCGAAACCTTTTCTGGTACAACTTCAGAGGAAAATAGCCTGCAATGACCTTCCTTTCTCCATAAAGTCGCCCATGTAATGCATGTGCTGCTTTACAGGTACATTCTTCCCGAGTAAACTCAATGTACACCCTTCCTAGATCAGAGTCACCTGCTTGAGAACTAAGGTTTCCTACACCATCAAGGGCTACATCCTCCACTTCCAAACCTGCTATCAGTTCTCCAGAGAACAAGCCTTGTGTTACTGTGCTTTGCTCTTCTGTCTCTGCCATAGTTTCTGACAACTCCATGCCATGTTGTACCGTAGCATTTCTTAACTCTCCAGCACCATTTTCATCTTCTGCCACCTTTTCTGAGGGCTGAGGAGCTTCATTTCCAAGAGAAGTTTCTTCAGACTCCAACTTCACAGGTGCTACTGAGTTTGGCACAAGCCCTAGCTCAACATTAATGTTTACAGTACTTGATGCCTGAGGAGTGACTGACACTGCATGTTCTTGATTGGCCTCAGCAAGCCCTTCGGTACAATTTCCTCCAGCTTGAAGAAACTCACCTCCAACACTTGCAATGTACTCAGCAATTTTTTTGTCTACTTCTGTCACGTAGACCCCTCCAGCTTGAAGCACGAGGTTTTCAGGATTTGCCTGGTCCCCTTCCATCTCAGTGCCCTGATCAGACTTCCCCTTTGGCTTCACAACATGCGTGGACTTCACTGTTCCAAACCTAAACGGAAGCATTCTGGCTCATAAATCAGAACCGCTTTCTCTGGCTTGCTCGCTCTCTCTTATTGATATATACCTCTATGCACATAAAATATAGATAACCCAAAAAAAAAAAGCACAACTGTTGTGTACCTGACACATTCTGTACGGACATCCTCTTCGATTTCCAGCAACTCTGCTTCTAACAGGGTGAGAGCTTCTGCTTCAGAAATCTGAAACCCCCCCCAAAAAAGGTAAGAATTTGAGTATGAGTCTAGATTGTGAAAAAAGATGTGTGAACTTCTGAGGGTTCTCAATTACCACATTCTGAAGTTCCAATATCCGTGTTGGAGCCTGCATTAGCGTCCTTGCATGATCTGGAATACCATAAAATGGAGTCTCTTTCCCTTCAGGCTGTAAACACACACATTCTGAGTAGGTGAGCCGTGATAACCAAAATTCTTAACGAACAGATTTGAAGACCAAACACCAAGTTTCAATTGATCCACAAGGAAATTTCTGAAAGATCTAAGAAGTCTAGCACTTAATGTATTGTTGTACCCTTGTGTGTGTATAGACACAAACACACATGAGCAGTGGTTGTGCGCATGGAACTATTAGTGCTGATCGTGGGCAGCGTGTTTAAGGTTTCTTCAGGCCATACAGTGCTACCAGCCCTGTTTCACGACTGCCAGTCCCGTTTCACGACTGTCAAACTCTTCAAATAGCCAACCGACATGCTACCCAAGGGATACTAGAAACCTGTTCGTACAGAATCTGCACATGTCCAGACAGATGATGATGAGGCAGCCATCCGGATCCATACAGCCTGTACAAGAGGTGAACAGTCCGTATAACACCTAGGGCATGCGTGCATGGGAGAAAAGCAGTTTAGAGGGACTTTTTTATATTAAAAAATAGGCACCTAGGAGAAAAGCTCACGTAAGTGATATTTTGGTCACTTTGAGAAGAAAAGCATGGCTATGTTATTCTTTAACGCTAAGATTGAGAAAAAAGCACGCACAAAAAAAAATTCACTTTTTTTACTCCTGAGATTTTTTTTTAAAGGGGGGAAAAGTGGGCTTCTAAGAAGCTGCTGCTTTTGAGCCCTCCTCCATAAATAGAGCCCCACAGTTCTCTTTTCTCCACAAGAGCTCATGACGCTTGTGAACGTGAAGCAAGTCGTCCCAATGAGATTGGACCAGCCTGTTACACACTTGGCTTGCGACCGTCGACTTTGATTTTTCTGTCTTCAGTGTGGGAGCACCCTATTCTAAACACTTTCTTTCTCGAATCTCTATTTCCTCTCACGATGGTGGATTTACACTATGATGACAACGTTGACTGTGTGAATACCATCCAGGTGACGACGCCGAAGTTGAAGAGCAGGAAGTGGAAGTTCAGTATGTGAAAAAGCTGAATTTGATCAGCTAAGGGAGGATTTGGAACTTGTGCGTGCACAATTTGAATTGGTGCAACGTGCTCTTATGAATCCTCAAATGATCCCCGGATTGATAGCCCCTTCTTTTGCTCCTGATACAAGGAGAAAACCCAGGAGTGTCTTTAATTTCCAATACTAATGTGAACAAATGGGGTTCATGTGCAGGCATGGTTTTCACATGAGGAAGGCAACAGGAGAGAGCACCACATAAGATCTCACTAACACTTGAATGAAACCCCATTATTGATAAACAACCTTAAAACAAATAAATATATATGGTTCACAAGACCGATGGAGCTCATATAAAAACCTCAAATACCCAATTCAGATTATCCTGCATGATGACCCAAACTATTTCTGGAGGACAGCTTACCACTGAGCTTCCATTTGGGGTTGCCTGGACCACAGTAAGTATTTTATTCCCCAACCGCATCCCATTGAGTCCAGAACATGCTTTGATAGTGACGGAAGGATCCAAATACTGCAATGCAGGGATCAACATGGTGTCAAAATCCTTATCAAGACCTATAGTAATTGCATGGTGGCCTTTCTAGTGCAGATACTTTTGCATTCAAAAATAGCTCTAAGCTTTAACTAGTGTTGCAAGCTATCTCACGAGTCAAAAGAAAAAACACACCTTTCTTCATTAAAAAGAATTGGCATTTACCCGACTACAAGAGCCCTTTCAGAAAGCTTCAAGCATTAATCCAGCCAGCCTAGCACAGGAAAACTAAAATAAAATGAATACAGCCAGCTGCAGCCTTACAAATAGTATTTCCGAATGAGGTTTGAAGGGAAAGCTTCAAGCATTAATCCAGCCAGCCTAGCACAGGCAAGCTAAAACAAGATAAATTCAGCCAGCTGTCACCTTACTGTGAAAACAGTATTTTTCCCAGCCCTAAAAAAGGGATTTTTTGGGTATTTTTGGTTTTATTTGGGGTTTTTTGTCTTGGCTGCTGGCCGACCAGCACTCCCCCCTAGTATTTATAGCCTTGCCTCATCATACATCGCCATGTACCACTTCATTGCACATATCTGGTACCATATGTTGCTGCTGCTGCTGTTGCTGCTTCTGCCGGTCTCTACACAACACAGCTTCATCATCCTTGCCTGACATTCAGCACATCAGCGTTTCTCATCTGGCCACTACACGGGACAGCAGCCCACTCTCTGCTACAGGCCACACCGTGGGACAGCAGCCCTCTTTGCTACCTTCAGTGTTTACATCAGCACTGACATCATCGCTCACATCAGGCTTTACATCCCTTACATCAGCCTATCATCAGCGCTTACATCAGGGTTTTACATCTGCGTTTACATCAGTGCTTACATCAGCACATCAGCATTTTCTCCACAGCTCTTGGGACAGCAGTCCCCTCTGCTATACATAGAGCACTTCAGCGTGTTTGCCTCAGCTCTCACCATTGGGACAGCAGCCCACTCTCTGCTACATCACACCATCGGGACAGCAGCCCACTCTCTACTTGTCTTCACCATCGACACCAGGTCAGGTACGCAGCACCCGTGTCACCAGAGCTTGCACCACTCGAGATGGCAGCCCTCTCTGCTCCTTACCACTTCAGGTATGCAGCACCCGTGTCACCAGAGCTTGCACCACTTGGGACGGCAGTCCTCTCTGCTCCTCACCACCCCTCAGGTATGCAACACCCTTGTCACCAGAGCTTGCACCCTTCAGGTATGTAACACCCTTGTCACCAGAGCTTGCACCCTTCAGGTCTTGCAGCACCCTTGTCATCAGAGCTTGCATCACCACCACCTCTTAGGACAGCAGTCCTCTCTCCTCTTCATCTACCACCTTAGGTACAACAGCACCCTTGTCACCAGAGCCTACATCACCTCATCTTCCGCTGCCACTACCACCTCAGAGTGCCTCTGGTTCCACCAATGTGAGCCTTCGACACCGACTAGCTCTTGGAGTGCTTTGCCTCACATCGACGCGAGCCTTCGTCATCGACCGTGCTTCAGCTCCGACATCATCTTTGCTTCTGCACTGGTCTTTCTACTCAAAGTTACCTCACATCAGAGGGCTCTTGTACATATGTTCACTCACCATTATATATAGACTCACTCACATATTTCATGCTGTGTTGTTTTGCTCTGATCTCTCATACATCTGGTCCTTTCGTCTTTTTGCCCTCACATTGTATCAGAGCTATCGTGAGCAAAGAGATTGAAGACCTTGAGAGGACACGGCATGGATCGTCTACCCGCACTCCCGGAGGATTAATTCTTCTCACCGGAAGTTGATTCTCCAAACCATCACCACCACCTCTTGGGACGGCAGCCCTCTCTGCTCTTCATCTACCACCTCGGAGTGCCGCTCCTTCCACCGACACGAGCCTTCGACACCGACTACCTCTCAGGGTGCTTTGCCTCACATCGATGCGAGCCTTCGTCATCGACCGTGCTTCAGCTCCGACATCATCTCTACTTCTGCACTGGTCTTTCTACTCAGAGTTACCCCACATCAGAGGGCTCTTGTACATATGTTCACTCACCATTATATATAGACTCACTCACATATTTCATGCTGTGTTGTTTTGCTCTAACCTCTCGTACATCTGGTCCTTTCGTCTTTTTGCCCTCACACTTACAAGTAGCATGTTTGAGTAAGGCTTGAATGGTTGGGTATGGGGATGGCTGAGGACCTTCAAGAATTCATCTTAACTAGGAAAACTGAGTCATGGATGGGCATGTGTTTGTGCTCACACATGGAAAGGTTCTCCAAGGTAGTCAAATTGAGTCAATGCCTTGATGGCATCATAAACTGCATAAAAACTTCCAAAAGACATTTTGTTCACTCCAAGCTCAAAATAAAGACCTCGAATCTTGATCCTTAACCTTACCATCAAAAGGGATAAAACACATATGCAAAGACTATTTTACAATGGATTAGTTGTGGCATTTGGATATATTACAGGAACAACCATGCATGCCCATTGGAGAGAAGTTTAAATACTAGCTGTGTGTTCTTGGAAGAGACTCACTCTCTTTGTCATCACCTCTCCTTATCAAGGCTTAAAGCTTGCACAACATGAACAATATTCAGCAAGTTCCCAAATTTTCTCCTCTCATCCTCTTTAAAGATATGCATCAAAAGGAAAAAACACATATGCAAAGACTATTTTACAATAGATTAGCTGTGGCATTTGGATATATTACAAGAACAACCATGCATGCCCATTGGAGAGAGGTTTAAATACTAGCCGTGTGTTTTTGGAAGAGACTCACTCTCTCTGTCCTCACCTCTCCTTATCAAGGTTTAAAGCTTGCACAACATGAACAATATTCAGCAATTTTCTTCTCTCAGCTATGTGTTTGATGTCCTGTCCTCTTAAGTACTTTACGGTGATGAAGAACCGCCTTGACAACAGAGGATATTGGGAAATGTAAGGATGTCAACACATCCCTCAAGAGCAAGAGATAAACATGCATGACTAGTAGCAAAATCTGGGCATTCCAAAATGATATGCTGCTCAATCTCTTGCACCTCCATTGAGAATGCCTTGCATATCCCCTAAAACTTAGATCCACCATGCCATTGCCCATCTATCCCAGCCGACCAGGGTTTTTGACACAGTTTTCATATTGTTAACCCTAGGGTTCACACAGAAGCTAGGAGGAGCTATGGGGGATGTAAGATATCCATGGTGTGTGTGGTGGTGAGAGAGAGAGAGAGAGAGAGAGAGAGAGAGAGAAATTCAACAAAATCAGCCCTCATTGTATACACGGAATTTGATCTTGAGGCATTAGGGTGGCAAGGCCGTGTGGTGCATACAGGAGACATTGTTCGTCATCTTGGGTATCCGGTGGGTGTAGATGTGGACCCCCAAGCGCTTCTTGCTTGGATTTCTGCTCGGATCTCAGATAAATTTGTGTATTGGAAAGCTCAAGGGTGGCCTATGCACGTGAGGGTTAAGGTAGCTCAGGTTATTATGCTTAGCATGATTTCCTATTTTTTGCCTTTGCTACCTTGGACGCACAAATCTCTTCTCCGTTTGGTTGCTCCCATTCGGTTTATGCTGTGGAAGAGGCAAGGAAATATTATGGGTCAAACATGGATACACATTACGACGCCCAAAAGAATGGGTGGGGCTGCTTTACTGGATGTCCGCTTGCATATGGTGGCACGTAGGTGGGTTTTTCAGGATATGTGTTTGCAGGAGCAGCCTTGGGTATTCATGGCTCGTGACTTGATTGAGTTGGAAAGATTGTCACATGGACGGACACGTGTGCAGGCTTCATGGTGGGACATTGTGAATGCGGCTCATCCTGTCCGTATTCGCTCATCTCACATTTTATCGCATATTCTCCTTTCTTGGCATGAAGTTCTACTATTGGCTCGGTGGGATCCTGGTCATGAAAGACTTTGCTCAAGGTGGTAAAACTGAGCCGGTGTGAGAAGTTCCTGTGATGATGGGAGATGATGGCCCGGATCCTGCTGTGGTGGCATAGCCGCGGGCGAGGGCCATGGGGTCCAGGGCGTGGCGTCAAGCTCTGCATAACTCAGTGGCTCTGTCGAAGTCACACCTCTTGGCCGAGCTCCTGCACTAGCCTGTGGTCCGGGTATGGTGGGTGGATCAACCCTCGGAGTGCTAGTATGGAAGCAGTTGGTGAGAGCTCTCTGTGCAGGTCCTCGAGTAAGTACAGCTCATCTAGGTCTCACTAAGGCATAGTCACAGGAAACGGTCATTCGGTCCCTAGAAACACGTTTCTCCGTTTCAGGACCCCATCCGTTTCCATGGCCGTTTCTCGTTTCCAAAGTGATATTGTCACAAGAAACGGCCGTTTCCACCCCTAGAAACTCGTTTCCCCGTTTCCATTCCCGTTTCTCGTTTCTGGTGACTATGCACTAAGGACTCCCTGTGTTTGCGGAGCTCTAGAAGAAAAAGTCCCAGGCATCTCTGATCCAGGAAGTCCATGATCCTGGAAAGTGGTCTGGGAAGAGGCAGTGGAACCTCCCCCCAATCTCATAGTATACAGGGCATCGGCATATGTAATGATATACACCCACTTTGTGTCAATTAACTTTTTGCCAGGAGGCAAGTCTACTAAGTCCCATGTGTTGTTTTTGTGGATAGAATCCATCTCATTTTGCATGGCTTGCACCCAATGCTCATCCTTATGAGCCTCTTCAAATGAATCTGGTACATCTCCATCACATAGAGTACTCATGCAAGCAACATCTGCATGTTCTCTTGCACTACGTGAACCAGCCCGTGTCCTACTACCAAGTGGAGCTGAAAGCTTGCTCTCCTATAAAATACGGAGCAGCCAACAAGGCCCAAGTCTAGCCTCTTCCGTTTGCTGTCAGCTCTTCCTCCACTACTTCCTCTACATTTTGAGGTGTAATGAGCTGATTTATGGACTGATTTTGAGCACCCATATGCTGTCCATTAGGCAAAGTTGATGGTTGATCTGTTGTGCCATCAATTCCCTAAGGGAGTAGTCCTTCAAACATGTTATGTGGGCCTTTAGGTGGCTGTCCATAAAATTCAGCCAATGGCTGGTCTGAATTTTCAGCAAACACATCGTCTCTGTTGTCCAAAATCCTTTGTGTGGAAGTATTATTGTAACCCACAAATATGCATTTAGTAGCTTTGTCATCAAGCTTACCTCGCAATTGCAGAGGTACATAAGCAATACATCCGAAAACTCTAAAGTGATCGACTTAAGGTTTTCTCTCGTGCGAGGTCTCATATGGCTTTATGGTTTTCAATGCTTTGGTAGGGCATCTATTCAAAACATGGGTGGCAGCAAATGATAACTGGTGTAGCCGACGTACTGGCAAAAGTCAAGCAGTGACCTGCGGGAGTACTGCAAATGATGAATGACTGAATGTATTGAATGCAAATCACGATTTATGCTTTTATATATGTTGGAAGTGGTAGTCGGCCAGCAACTACTACTGTCGGCCGGCATTGGACGATAAAAGAACACCAAGAGGAGGGAGGGCAGGCAGACAATGAAGTAGCGGGCTGGAGGAGGGTGGGTGAGAGCAGCAGCAGGAAGGTGGAAGGAGGGCAGATAAGGAGACTGAGGGCGGGAAGGCCAGTGGAAAGGAGGAGGGAGGGCAGGCAGACAATGAAGTAGTGGGCTGGAGGAGGGTGGGTGGCAAGAGCAGCAGGAATGTGGAAGAAGGTCGGATAAAGGCGGCGGGGGAAGGAGGGCGGATAAGGAGACTGCCAGCGGGAAGGCCGGTGGAAAGGAGGAAGGAAATGGCAGGGGAAGGAGGGTGGAGGTGGAGACTGAGGGTGGGAAGGCTGGAGGAAAGCAGGACGGAGATGGCGAACAGCAGGCAGAGGCGTGGAGAGACAGCTGGGCGGGAAGCTCAAGAAGGGATGGGCGGAAGGCTGAGGTGCACTGTGTGCCCGAGCGGGAGGGCGACTCAAGGCAATATATTGGGAGGGGGGCGTGGGTGTAGGTAGCAACGGGGGGAGCTCCAGCTCCAGTTAGCAATGGAACATAGAATGACGAAGTTTAGTTTCTCTTGGAATTCTTTATCACCAAGGAATATTTAACCATGTACCAGATTATCTAGGTACAATACCCATATAATGAACTATATACAAGCTGGGTTGTAATCCAATGTCGCAAAACATATGTGAAGTCTTCATCCTGTGTGGGTACTGATCTTCCTCGGTTCACATGTCTTTATGATAAATTGACCATTGAGAAATAAAACCATAGTCTCCATAAACGGTTGCACATGTAAAACCTTTGCCCATATGGTTACTCATCTTCACCAAATCATAGGCCATTTAAATACACAAATATTTATCGAAGAAAACTCTGTTGAATACTGAAATAAGTTTAGCAAGTGCAAAATACCAAATACCAGTAGGATTGCTGCAGGTACAGTTTGTACAGCCCATGTACGATATGCAAGTACAGAAACCCTAAAAACAGGTGGTACAGCAAGTACAAAACCAGGTATAGCTGGTACACACATGGGACAGCACATACAGAATGATCACCAACAGGTACAACTTAACCATCAGCAGCAAGCACTCAGCAGGTACAACACAGAGGCCGGAGGTGTACGAGCTCCAGCACACTTACATAAAGGAGAGGTAGAAGCTGGCATGGATGAAAAATTGAAGACTTTTTAAATGTTTTTATACCCTTATGCTAAGGTTGGACAAGAATAACAAGGTTTACCACCTAAAATGAAAGCCGACATCTGTATTATTGCCCAAAATCCACATTTATTTCTTGCCCTTTTTCATGATCCAGGTGCTCCAATGAAGATGCCCAATCCAATATATGTGAAACACATTACTAACAGGGTGCCCAACTTATAAAATGTCTGGTCCTATTTAAAATGAGCGTTGCCCATATAATATTTTGCCCAACCAATCATAACTGAATGTGGACAGCCCTATACAAGTGTCTGTTTCCATGCCAAAACCTTCTCCAACTTTCCAAAGCTTGACTGAGCATTCTTCTGACACAAGAATTGATCTCAAGTGTGTCTATCTCTTGCTCCAATGTCGTGTTCTGAGCTCCCTTCCCAGATTTGAAGGTGCTCGTAAACCTTGTAATGGATAACCCCCCATTCCCAAAGCTTGTATAACTTATATCTAAGGACTCAGACAGAACCTTGGGCGTCCTAGTACCTTCCAAAGCCTGTTCACATTTGACAAGATGGGGAAATACCCAAATGGTAACAGAGTGCATATTGTGGCACTATTTCTATTAAATAAAGGAGGACTCTACAATCTGTTGTGCAAAGAAGGTGAGTGGTGTTATGCAAAGTTGTCAAAGCGTCCCAACAGAATGAAAGCAGTTATCCCCAAAAAGTTTGAAAAATGGGGAAAAAAATGAAAATGAAAATAGTTCACAATGCCATCTCATCATGTCATACCATAGGACTAGCCGTGTCCCATAAACAGGCACACATGCATGAGCAAGATCAAGTTGATGAATGCCCGAGGTCATGGGTCTCCTACTGGCAGAGAGTCAAGCTTAATGTGATGTGGCCTTCTAAATAATGCCACCTTTCCCAACTTGCCAACCAAGGATTTCCAATATTGCTACCACAGAATTAGAAGGATTGGCTGGCAAGTTGAGATAATGTCTCCACAGGATAGGCAATGGCTCCTCTTGGCCAAAAACGTGAGAATAGGGTTGGGATCTTGCCAACACCAAGTTTTTGACAAATGTAGTGTGATGAATATGTGTGAGAGAGAGAGAGAGAAATGAAATGAAATGAAATGTTATATTAACGTCTTCAAAAGGCCATAATGACCTATGAGACCAAAAGTTACATCATGGTGGATCTGATACAATGTCTGGATAAAAAAACCCAGAAAATGAAAAATAAAGATGATACTACTGGCACCTAGAAAATGAAACTGGAACTGGAAGGTACACTATGGAGGTACCTCCATCTCATAATATGTGCCGCATCGGACACTGGCGGATCTCCTCAATATCCTCTGTGGTCAGCACCCTGACTGGGTGTCTCGCATGCCTCGCAAGAATAATCCGAATCTGCCGCTGCAACCTCCGTCTATGCTGGGATGCCCTCCTCCGTGGTCGTGGGCGTCTGGACCACCCAAGCTCAATCGCACGATCAATCAGTGTACCCCTGGTGTGGGCGGTATCCATGTCCTGCTGCTGCTGTGGTCCATCTGGTGCAGTGATGGCCGGACTAAAGAAGTCTGTAATGTGCCTCTGAGTCTGGCTCTCTGTGCGCCTAAGCAGGCTATCTCTATGTCTCCGCAGCTCAAGCAAGAACAATCCCAAACACCTCTGGTCCTGGTACCCCATGACTCTGGAAAGTGGTCCAAAACCCTCTCTGAATAAACAGTGGAAACGACCACGTATCTCATAGTATGCAGTACAATGGCATATATAATGGAGCTCTGTCTCTGGCTCCCCATGGCATACTCGGCATATCCTGGCCTCAGCTGGTATACCTCTATATCGGCCAATCTCAATCTCAAGCTGGTGTGAGGATGTGCGAATCTGACCAATAGCACATCGTACTGCATGAGACAAGTGTACATCCATGTAACTGGGTCTGATCACAAAACCATCTGCTGTGAGCTGAAGAAAATGTTCTCTGTAGAAAGCCATCTTCGTGCCCAGCTCCTCAGTCGGCTGTATCCATGTCCTCCTAATGTCGAGCTGAACTAAATCCTGACGGATGAGTCTGGTAATCTCTGTCCGTGTAAGAGTGAGAGAGGGTGCCTCCAGAGAATACTGGAAGGGAGGCAATCTGTCCATGCTAAAACCATGTGCCTGGAACCACGATGTCATCTGTCCATACCAACAAGCCGTGTCTCCCTGTAAAGCTAACTGTCGGGAGGACTCCAGGGCGAGGCGTGCATATCTGTCTCGGGGGAGATCCCACAAGCCATGTATGTAGGAGACTGATCTCGTAAGAGCCTCAATCGCCAGAGGGGCAGCCGCCATCTCTGCTCGAATAATCTCATGAGGTACCACAGCCTTGGCTCTAATAAGCCTAGCAATCATAGATACCAAAGGCCTCTCCATACCTCTCCACCCGCCTGCGCTGTGATGGCCCACTGAAGGTCCCCATATCTGCACTCCATAAAGCATAGCTGATGTCACTAGAGTGTCAAAAAGCCAGAGTTTTGTTCGAGGTTCCTGAAACTGAACCTGCGAACACATCCTCTCCAAACCACCCAGGGCTGCATGTGCTCTAGTCAATCTAGTCTCTGCTGCTCTCCTCATCGAAAACACTGGCCCACTGAATACTACCCCAAGATATGTATATGCATCTGTATACTCCACAATCTCCTGCCCATATGTAAATGTGGAAGCTGATCGCCTAACCCACTGTGGACAGATTAAGAGGGCTGCCCATTCAATTGGGGAGGGATGGCAAGGTTTGGGAGGTTGCATAGGGCAGGCTGAGCAGTGGACATCCTCGTTTAACGTCTTCAAAAGGCCAAAGTGACCTATGAGACCAAAATAATTAAATCAAGTCCATGAAATACAATGTCTGAGTTACATAAAAAATGGAAATGCTAGGAACTAAAAATGACAAGCTAAAGCTGGTACTAGAACTGAGAGCATATAGCTCTGTACCCTTATCCTAATATATCCCTCATCGGGAGCTGCTGCATGGTGCTCAGGGTGTTGGGACTGAGCTGGAGAGAGGTGGTCGTCCTATGGTGGGAGATGATGGCCACGATCTGCCTGAAGTATTAGGGTCGTGGGTGAGGGCGTCGTGCTCTGCACAGCTCAGTGGCTCTGTCTGATTGCACTCCTCTCGATTGGGCTTGAACTGCTGTCGCCTGGGATTCGGGTGATCGAGAGAGAGAGAGAGAGAGAGAGAGAGAGAGAGAGAGAGAGATGAAATGAAATGAAATGTTATATTTGATGTCTTTATTAGTCATAGGGCAGAAGCAGATCCACACCTCTAAAAATGCATATGCCTCCTTGTGGTCATTTTTAACAGTGACTTCCCAATGGTAGGCTTTCAACTGCCCAAAGGCAGTGACAATCTCCTTGACCTAATAACAACAACACAATGGTGCATTTAGTGCCAACAAAAGCTGAAGTTCCGAGTTGATACACACAACCATCATTCAGACACAAAGATAGTCATTAGTATCCTACCTTATCAGAAGACAGTGTTCGGCAGATTCCTCCAACAAAAACCTGCACACATAAACAAGCAAACAATGTTTAGTATTACCATAAACAACTTAATTATAAAAGAAACAATGACCTATTGCAAAATAGCATAGACCTCTGCATAAACCTTAAACTATCGAGTGTGAAACCAAAACTACAAATGCAGCAGTCTTGAGAATCGCCCAATTTCCCTCCTAGTGGCTAATTTCCACATCACAAAGTCAATGCACACATACTGAGGTAAGCAAACACGAATTTCCTTAACAGGTTAAACACGCTACCTTTCATTCATATGCATGCATTATGCATACTTATGTCCTAGAGTTTATCCAAATGATAAATTGCACGCAAAATTAAAAAAATTTACAAATGCCATTTCTTGTGTGTCAATGTATACATAATACATAGAAATTCAACCATAGATGAAGCCAATCCACACGATGGAAAGATGTAGCCAACATTAAAACTATAGTGTCATGTGAGTAGATTATATGTGTTGCTTATCTTCATATATCATTAATTATGGATTTAGTCCTTCGCTTTGATCCTTCCTACCAATTCGAACTATGTCAGTTTTTAGGATCACTTAAATTCCATCACTAGAGAGATAATAAAATGCAAACTTGAGTTATTAATTTGAGTCTCCTCGTTGCTTCTTGTGATTATCATCATTTATATTCATTGATTAAGGATTTAATCCTTTGCTTTGATCCTCCTCATTTAAACCATTGGTTTTGCTATCGTTTAATTTTTTTCCTTTTCGATTCCATGTTAGCTTGGGTCACTAAGAAATATAATAAAAGACATCCCATCTGGTTGGTTGATAAAATTAAATTGGTATGAACTATCATCAATGAAAAGATAACTCAAGGATTACAACCGTAAGCTTATGGACACATGAATGCCCACTGATTAATCAAGATGAAGCATGACATTATTGACTTGATGATCTTAGTCTAACAAGCTACTGTGCAGGAGTAGTTAAGTACGTCAATTATATGTAACTATGATTTCATTCACCTATATATCAATTGTTACAAAAGTAAAAGATTGTTTCTATAACAAAAGAAGGCTTTTTATCAAGCCTGCTTTCAATTTTTTAAGTGGATTAAGCTTTCCAAATTCTTAGTTAGGATTTCTTTTTCTAAATAATAATATAAAGAAAGAAGACAGAGTAGAAAGAATGAGACCAAAGAGTAATACAATAGTTGTTACATCTCATGTATTGACGTTTCCCTAGGGGCGGCGGGGGCATAATTGGGAGTCTAGAGGGCTTAGCCAATGCTTGGGGTGGCTAATGTGTATTAGAAAGGCCTAAGAAGATGCTAGGGGCATTAATTAGCTAATTAAGGTGAAAGCCCTAAAGGGTGTTTACACCTAAGAGCTTTAGTTGTCCACATGGCAAGCATTGTGCAAGGGGGTGTGTGGTCTAGCACATGAAAATAGCGCGATTCAAAGAAATACCACTTGTGGGCTTCAAGAAAGAGTCGTGCTATAGAGTTAGGCTATGTTGTGGCTGGGTGGTAAAGAAGGAAGCAAGCCTTTTGATGTAAACCCATGTTTATGCTTCATTACTGTTAACTTGCTAATTGATGTAGTTAGGGTTTTAAGGCTGCATACTTGCTAGAGAAGATAGTGATTCCTACACTATTGAACTCCACGATGTGAAACAAAGCTCAATTTTGCTAATCAGAATTTCTTCCCGCGCCAATAAGCTTACCAACAAAAAGTCCAAAAATATCCCCTTTTTTTTATTAATTTGCCTTGTTAATTTTCAGCATTTTATTTGCATTTTCTTTTATGCAATAATGGCTTCTCCAAGAGAAAGGGAAACAAGCTCTTTGTTTGCATCAATTAGACGAGTTCGGGAAGAAGTTGGTGTAGGCATATGCTCACTTATGGTAGTGCTATGTGTGAACAGGGCTTAACCAAGGGCATTTTTTCCCATGTGGTTTTTCCCCTTGGATATCAAGTGTGAAAGGACACTCTACATATAATATTTTGTACTTCTATATTATATGGATGTGGCACACATGCAAGGGTTGACTTGCATTTTGTGGATACCACACTTTTGGCTCTCTCTCTCTCTCTCTCTCTCATTTCTGTGTGTGAGCTTCTCCATCCTGCACCTAACCCTAATGTGCAGGTTTGTGTGTGTGAGTGTGTGAGTCCAACATTAACAGTTGGCAAAGGGGTAGAAACTAGAAATGCTGAAAATAGGAGCGGGAATTGAGGACTGAAAGAGGTAAAGCCCCTCTGGAGGTTGAAGAAGGGGAATTTGGAGAGAGGCATCACAAGAGAGCGTGATGAAGAAATGGAGTCTACACACTTCCATGACCAGGAAGTAGAGAGAATGGATAAGCAGCTATGGGTCTCCTAAGCTGACCATAACTTGTTACAAATGCGATTCCAAAATTTAGAAGTCCAATGTAGTACAGGTGTAACCTCTCTAAAAAATAAAATTTGATGGATTTCGTTGGCGGATCAAAAGTCTTCTTGGGAGAAGTACTTATCCCTTGTGGAATTTGCATACAACAACACCGTGTATGGATCTACGAAAAAGGCCTAGTTTGAGATTGCTTATGGTAAGGTGGTTTTGCCACCCATCCTTCAAACGAAGGATGAGATATTTGCAGCTAATGAGTATGTAAGAGACTTGGATACTGCCTTTGCTCACCTGGGGACAGCCATTGCAAGGTCACAGGACAAACATAAAAGGGTTGCTGACAAGCATAGAAGGCAATTAGATGTCAAAGAGAATGATTGGGTATTGCTGAAATTTGAGAAAGCAAGACTTAGAAAGAGGCCTGGCAAAGAGGGTACATACCCTAAGCTCGCAACTAGGTACTATGCGCCTTTTCCATCAATGAAGTGCTTTCAAGTTGGCATTGCCTAGTCATTGGCATATACACAATGCTTTGCATGTGAGTCTCCTTCGCAAGTATGTAGGTCCAGAGTTCAGTGAACTGGTCATTGAGGATTGGATGAGCTCGAGGAGATTTTGCAACCAGTACAGATTGTGCATCACAGGGAACACAAGCTTGCTGGAGACAAACTTGTTAGGTGTTACCTTGTTGAGTTCAAGAACTATCTTCCCATTGAACGGGGAATGTCCATACCAATTTTGCCATTGCATAGCATCTTTATGTGCTTGCTTGCAAATTGAATTTGCCTATTGTTTTCACGCTTGCAGGACCAATGTGTAGTTCTGGGTAAGAAGACGCCCGCTCCTAAACCGTGCGTGTGAAACTATTTGCTGACATGGTTATATTGCATGTGGAGAGGTGGTAAGTATTGGTCAAATTGCGTTAATTTATCTCTTACAACTTAGTATTAATTTGTAAGTGAGTGCATTCACACTTTAATCAGTTTTCGGCAACCAAAACTCAATTAAAAATTATGACCAGCCCTGTGTACGCTCATTGAAGTCCCAGGGCGGTCACAACTCAATGTCCATTTGCCCAAGCCTTATCCCTTTGTCCAAAATCCAGCCATGTGTCACCTCCATCTTACACCCCTTTGCACTTACCTTTTGTGGATGAACACCGACAGGACTAAAAAAGGGGGAATCCCCCAAGGTTGACGCTCTAGCCCTATGCAAGAAACTCAAAGTGGAAGGGACCCCTTATGTGGACACATGGCGTGTGGGATGGTACACCTCATAGGAGCGCCCCCTCATCTTGAAATTCTCGGACCTTGCTAGCCGAGAGGCCTTCATGGACACATGGACAGTTCTCCGAGGGGAGAAGATATACCTAGGGGGTGATCTTACCGGTAGAGCACAGATGGGCGAACATGCCCAAGGTGCACGAGGCCCGCAAAGCAGGGAAGTGGGCAATATACATGGACGGGTGAGTCATCATCACAGAGCGGCGTCCCAAATAGGGACGAGGGATCTATGGGACCATACACCTAGAGCTGGCAGATTGGAACTGCAATGGGACACTATGATCGCACATTGGGGGACTTAGGAAAGTTTTTACACAAGGGACGTTATCTTCTTCACAAAGACCCACTAGAGTCCGGAGAGAGGGCTACCGTGCATTTCAAGCTATGAGTGGGCATCCGCCTACCGAGAGGAGAGACACAATGTGGTGGGGTACGCGGGTTTGGCAGAGTGGCAGTACTACTTAGGAGACATCTACAGCCCATGATCATATATATATACCTAGATGAGTCCAGGAACATGCCCAAATTCACCTTATAAGAATGTGCAATTTATAACCTCATGGTAGTCATCCACAAGACAATAAACCATCAACTCCATTATGCATAGTATGGACTGGATACTACGACATCCCCACTAACGTCATCAGTGCCCAATAGTGGGTGTAGAACTTGGTATCAATATATGGTCCCACACCCCCCCCCTCCCCCCCACGCACACACACACACATAAGAGCATACGTTCATACAAAGGTCTGTGTACTAAGTTTCTGTCAGAGCTCTGGAGATACAGGGCAGACTCAGCCATAATGAAGCCTAGCACTAAGGATCATAACAAAGAGGCACGCTTTATGTGGGTGAGGTTACAGGTCACACTAGAGAGATGTATACACATTGCAGTATGTTACTTCCCACCTAGAAGTCCTCATGCTATTCTAGAGGAGCGAGAGCAGTTTTATCCCCTCCATGCAGACATCATTGAGTTCTCATGCTTGGGTGAAGTTTTGCTTTTATGAGACTTCAACGCCAGGACTCAAAGCCAGTAGGCATCTGTATATGACCAAGAGAAGCCGACCATGCAAGAGATAGACTCAGAGGAGATTGGCATTCAACGGGCATTACAGAACAGTGGGGACATTACAACGGGAGCGAGTTTCTCGTGCTGGGACCACACATGGCTTAGCCATCTTCAATGGGATGTCCCGTTGGCCTCTTCTGGAGCTCTCACATGCTTCCCACATGGCCGAGGCTCAAGTATAGTGGATTACCTGATGGGTGTGAACTATAACGAGGGCTGGAAGAAAATCCGGAAGAAACGCCCACCCACACCCATCACATCTCCATCCATATGGCAGTGGGCACACAATGCACGATCCCTGTACGAAGTACCAGATCAGCCCCCCATCCCACCACCATCACATCCACCTTCTTCACACCTACCATGGTAGCCCAAACCATCCGGAGACTCAAAAACGGTAGATAACAAGACCACGAGGGCCTCTTGGCAACGCACATCTCCCATGCGAGGGAGACTTTGGCACCCCTCCCGGCCCATATGTTCAACTGGGCTCTTTTGGAAGGCTTCCCACCCACCTGGACAACCCATATCATCACACCCATCCATAAAGCCGGAGATCCCATGGACTCCAACAATTACACGACTATTATGATTGGACACACACTGTCCAAACTTTATGGGTCAATACTTGAGATGGAGCTCAGCACACTAGCAGAGAGACATGGGCACAGAGCATCAGGGGCGGCAGGCTTCTGCAGATCATTCTATACTATGGATCACATCTTCACCCCCAAGCCATCAAAGAAGTTACGCCAAAGGACGACACCGACAGGGTTATTGTTGCTTTGTGGATTTCCACAAAGCATTTCATACGGTGCCTCGAGCCAGACTACTACACAGACTCCAAGATTTGGGGGTACCATTAGACATGATATAAGGGATCATGGCAGTATATGAGTTGGTCATAGGGCGGGTGAGATACCCAAGAGGATTATCAGAGGAGATCTCCACTACCATTGGAGTGAAGCAAGGATGCCCACTGTCTCCCACACTCTTTGGCCTCTACATCGACGAGATTTCGACCTTCATTGATAGAGGAGGGGGAGGAGGTATGGACACTATTGTATCAATTTCAGTCTCATAGACCCATTGGGTCTTTTGAAGATGTTTAATATAACTTTCTTTCTTTCTTTCTCCTCCTCAAAAGTGGGTGCCTACTTCAAGAGAGCTAGATGGCTGTATTTTCTGCACTTCTACTCTCCCAATTCCATATCCAAGCTTGCTAGAGTGTTTCTCAGGCATCCAAGTTTTTTCCCGGGTCATATTCTTCCTCCTACACACTCCCAATGGTTCAAATTTAGCAAAACAGTCCAATTGTTTGCTGTAATTTCTGGTCTTTTGGCTGAAAACTCTAATATCAGCCATCCTTTCTTAAGTAGAACCATAAGGAAAGCTTTTCCAAGGTTCCTTGCACTTTGCTTGAAGACTTTTGTCATGAAGGATCACAACAAATTGAATGTACTTGATTCTCCCAAGATAAATATACATATTTTTTTTTTCAAGAAAAAGATCCTTCAATTAGTTAAAGAGAAAAATAGCCACAAAAGGTTAAGAACCACCTCTCTCATGTGTCTCCAGACTCGCGCGCACATCCATCACCTGGGGGGATAATGGGGCACCAGTGAGAAGAGACCGGAAGAAATCCGTGGTGATGGCTCTCACCTGCGGGGGATCGGAAACAATAACTCCATCCTGGCCACGTAGCCTGCAAACACCATCTCTCCTCCTGTGAGGGCCTATCTCAAAGAAGTCTCCAGTAACTCTGTCTCACCGGCCTAAGTCTAGAATGAGGCCCTGACATGGTATCTATACTCCACCCTCCTCTCCTCAATGGACCGAATCTCCGTGCAGGCAGCAACGATCTGACTCTCAATCCACGGGCTGTCTGGGGAACTCTCCTGAAGACGCTGTAAAGAGGCTAGGCCCCTCCTCAGACTCCTCTCCTGCTCCCGAAATCCCTCCAATCTCCTCTGGGCTGCCTCCTATAAGAAAATACTGACCTCCCCAAGGGCCAAGGCCCTCATCCAAAGTGCACGCTGCACATCCTAACGAAAAGTCCAGACCCGCCCATATCTACTCAATCTGGCTACAAATGTCGGGGTCCTAAATGAGGCTGTCTGGAATCCTGGAGCTCACATGTCTGTCATACCTCCATGGGTCCTCTAGGGACAGAATAACTGAGGCATGATCTGAAAATGTAGTGCCTCCCAGAAGACCACGGCTGCAAGCCCACTCGTCCACATAAAACCTGTCCAGACGAGAGAGGTCGATCGAGAAAAGATAAGACTCCCAAGGCTGCGCCCAAACTCTGCAAGATGCCAAGGGTCCTCTCCCCTAAGAATTAGTATTATCTCCTTCCATGCATAGTACTCCACCCCTGAGACAATGGTCATGCCACCTCCAAGTCTGTCCTCTACTGCCTCTATCATGTTGAAGTCACCGCCCATGCACCAAAAATCAGCTTGGGGAAGGACTTGTCGGACGGTGCTCCAAAAGATAGCTCTACCTGCAGCCGCGTTCAGGGCATAAATGTTGAGGAAGCCAACGCTATCCTCTCCAATCAGAATGGTAACCCACTGAGCACGTCCTAGAACTATGACTCCTGATCCTGTTACAGACGGCAGAAGCTGCTCACTGACAGAGAGACACACTCCTCCCTGTGTCCTTGTAGGGCCGAAGGATGGAGACCAAAAAGTATGACTCTTGCCTGGTAGAATCTTCCCGCGGCGGCGGGTACGCCCCTCAGTAAGATGGTGCTCCTGAAGGAAAAGAATGTCGATAGATCCCCCCACTATAGCTCGATGCAACTCTCCTCTAAGGACGCCTCGTCTCTGAAAGCACTGAGGCCCCCCTAAGCCCTTAATGATCCATGAGACAATCCTCATATCAATCTCAGTGTGAGGCGGAACAACCGGAACTGCCCTCCACTCGAAGAGTCTTGGGCACGAGCTTAGATGGGGAATAGTCACAATCTATCCTGGTGCGGAGTCGCGCCAAGTGGGCGTGGATCCTGCCCTCCATGTACTGCCACTCTGCTCGAGTGCGAGAGTATGCATACTCCGTGCTCCATCGATCACAATGGAGGTATCTGTAGTAAGAAGGGTGGAGAGGTACTGCGATAGAGAGAAGCATGAACACAAAAAGCAGCACCTCCAGGCTGGAGGTCACCATCTCCCCTCCTTGGTCTCTGTGTGCTGATCCAGCAAGCTCCTTCCTGGCCAAAGGCCTTAAATATACATTATTTGAGGGAGGCACGACCGTTCCCGCTCATTGTGCGTCTCTTGTTAATTTAGCAAATTACATTTGCTATTGTGCTTGATGTCCATTAATTCTTAGTGTATTTAAGTGTATTGATTAGCATTGTGTTCAACCAAACATTCCACACCAACCAATGGAATTACAACAGGTGCATAATTGGGAGTCTAGAGGGCTTAGCCAATGCTTGGGTGGGCAATGTGTATTAGAAAGGAAGCCTAGGAACATTAATTCAATGATTAAGGTGAAAGTCCTAAAGGGCTCCTTAGACCTTTAATTGGCCACATGGAAAGCATTGGGAAAAGGAAAAGGGAGGGGGAGGGGGAGGGGGGGCACTAGCACATGAAAATAGCACGATTCAAGGAAATATCATTAGAGTTACGCCATACTGTGGCTGGGTGGTAAAGAACGAAGCAAGCTCTTTGATGTTTCTGAGGTTTACCCATGTTTTTGTTTAATTGCAGTTAACTTGCTAATTGTTGTAATTAGGGTTTTAAGGCTGCATACCTGCTAGAGAAGGTAATGATTGCTACAATAGCTCCATGAGATACTGATCCATGGGAGAAACTCACAGACTATAGCTCCCTATGCTATGAATATAAGTCAAAAGTAGTGCCAACAGCTATGTGGCTATAGCACAAGGTGCCAACATCTACAATGGGGTGGGAGAAACCACCTTAGTGTTAGCACACATGAAGATTTTTTATGAAATCTTCGTCCAAAATGCAGCCATTTGGTTTATATTAATTCTTTCTATAAAATGCCATGCAATTGCCCAACCAGCTATCACGTGCGATTTGCAAAGCGGACGATGATAGTTATTTTTTAGGTGTATTTGTTTCAAAAAATAAAAGGCATTTTCCACCTCTTTTGCAGAACTATTTTTTCACCTCTTTAATGCCTTTGAGCATCCCCTAAAGCCCTTCCTCTTCACATTCCACGTCAAAATTGATTCATCCCTCTAGACTCACTGAATACACACCCATTCTCGGGGTAATTCCTTCAATACAATATGAAACAAGGCAGCAAAGACCAGGCAGCCCAGGCCGCTCATTAGAGGACAAATAGTGGTTCAAAAAGCATAATTGCTAGTTAGGGGCTGCTGAGATGTAGGTTGCAACCAGTCAATTAACAAAAGGAGATCACCCCATCAGCAGCATTCACCTTCCAGAACCCATAAGCAACATTCTACACAAAAAATAATGTGCATTGTACTAGCATGTATTAAGTAGAGATATGTTTTCAAACTTAAAAAGATAGTATGCATGCAACAACCTCAAAAATGGAGTGGTGACAAATTTACATCAGAAATCGGAAAGCTCTTTTTTTCAGCAATCACGTCAATAGGCACTGAGCTTGTGGCTAGCTCATTTTTCAAACCTGGAATAAAGCTGCTTGTCCTTCAAGTTTTCAACTTAGTACTCTTAATCTAAATTACTTCACAATTCACATTAATTAGCAAATGGTTAGAAGGATACCTTCCGCGGAGAGTCCGGCACAACACTTGACACCATGTCAATAGCTGATGCAATGTCCACTCCCCCCTTCTGCACCACAACAGTGATTCTCTGAAACCATAACCCTGTTGCATGGGTGTTGTACCTTAGTTATGGAAACAACTCACTTAACTTGCTATGATGGCCAGGTGTGATCCCTTTAAAGACCACTTTTCTCACATACATAGCACCAAAAAAGAAAAAGGAGAAGACTCAAACAAGTAGCCAAAACTTTGTAATTATTTTATCTACTTTTTAATCTTTCACTGATCTATTTCTCAAACCAAACCTCAAAAAGGCAAGGGGGAAAAAAATTTGAAAGGATGTGCCCATAGAGAGTAGGTCAGCAAGTATATCTCTACTATTATGTCAGCAAAAACTTCAATTCCAAACAACCAACATTACCTATTGATTCACCTCCTAGGGATCTGTCTCCTTCATACAACGATAATGATGCCAACCCATTTAAGCTTTAGAAATTCATATGCCCATTAAGCACCAATTTGCATTAAACGTCCAAGTGAGGATGAATAGCCTCCAAAAAGCCTTGATTAGAGCCGGAAGAAAAGATTGAATTTACCTAATACGATGACGAGAGAGAGAGAAGAAGAGAAGAGAGGAGAACTTTTTAACGTCGTAGGAAACTATCCCGAGAGAGAGAGAGAGAGAGAGAGAGAGAGAGAGAGAGAGAGTTATATTAAACATCTTCAAAAGACCCAATGGGTCTATGAGACCAAAAATGACAAAATAGTGCCCATGTAATTTCATCATGGTACAAAAGAAAACAAAGACTACAGCTATGAGCTCAGAATGTCAAATCCGAGCCATATGATACAAAATGGGATCATCATCATCATACAGCTTAACAAGAGGGGGCCATCAAGGATATCAAGCATAGGGGTAGCCTATAGAAGGCTTTGCAGATCCGTTGGGCGTGGGAAGGTGGCTATGTGCCTCTCCAAGATCTCCTCAGGCTGGGGCTGATGTCTGTGTTGTTGGCGAAGTCTAGGGAGTCTGGGACGTCGGGCTCGCTGTAGTGCCATGGCCTGATCTCGAGTCACACCAGAGTGGAGTCTGACAGGTAGTCGGGCACTCAAGAATGTGTGGCTCTGAAGAACTGAGTGATGGTCGCCTAGGGACGGGGTGGATGTCTCCCACGAGGTCTTCGACTCCCTAATCAGTGAGTCTTCGTGGCGATGAAGCTCTAGTAGGAAGAGGCCTAGGCACCACTAATCTGGATAATCTGTAACTAGTTGGCCCTCCTAGCTCTATTTCACATGATGAAATCCATGCCCAGACACCAGACAAGTGGAAGAAGACATGGGGACAGGGTCCATAAGGTTTGATTGAGAAAAAGCACCATTCTTGGTCAAAAAACATTAAAGAGCAAAAAGTCAAACAAGGTTGACCGCGAGCCAAGGGCACAATTGGAAAGAGGAGACTGAGCTGGACCAAAAAGCTAAAAGGTGCTTTCTCAAAAAGCAGCTGTAAGGCCAAAACTGCTTTTTGGATGTTTTTATCGCCCAAACGCCATTAAAACAAGTTTTATATCAGTTTTCTTGCCAGAAAGAGCTTTTCCATGGTTTTCTTCATTGACAAGGTTGTAGGACTTGTGGAGATTAATCATGGAAACTTGGACTACTTGAACTTGGACATAGAGCTTGGATGTGGAACATACAGCTTGGACATGGAGCATAGACATGGAGAACTTGGACATAGAGCTTGGGCATGGAACTTGGACATAAACATGGAATTTGGACTAGGATCTGGACTTGACTTGGACTTGGACTTGCATTCGGACTTGGACTTGGATTTGGATTTGGATATTAGATTTGGTAATAGCCCAGTGAGAGATACTTGTGGGTCATCCCCTTGGTGTGCTCGACATCAAAGATCTCGTGCCTCGACATCGACATCGACATCGACTTGGATATCCTACATGGGCATATATGTTTGTTTTGTATTCATTGATTGTATTGATCCTGGCCAACATGCCCGTGGATTGTTCGTGAATAAATTCATGAAAGGGGGCGGGGCCTATTCCCCGCTCAATGTGCGCCCACAACATATTACACTCTAGCTCGCCAATATGCCTACCCCTAGCGTGCAAATGACATACTCCCCTTCCTCAAAAGAGCTCACTCTTGAGCTCAAGAAAAAGAACTCAAGGAGAAGTTGTCACACTCGCAACACTAGAGAAACACCCTCTATCGGCCGAAACCAATAGTCTCAAGGACAATCCAACTAAGAGATCGACCTGCTCAAGCCTAATCCGGAGCAAATGGATCATCTGGGTAACTCGAAGCTGACAATGCTACCAGTACTAGAGGTAAGCAACCACTGTCCTAAAGAGTTATCCCAAAACCAAAAGTTATCTTCCATTTGACTACCATGCTTTCGTCTTGATGTCCTCTATAAATCTGGTCTAGAAAAAACCACAAAACTGGGAAAACCCAAAACCTACTACTGAAGCCTGAACCAAGTGGACCACAACAGTAGTCTCTTCCCAAACAAGAGAAGAACTGATCTTCTAGAAAAGATCATCAATCTGTACTTCATGAATGGAAGAAAGAATTAGGGTTAGGTTTTCATGTGGGAGACATACACAGAGAAGAAGGGAGAGAGAGAGAGAGAGAGAGACATGTGGGGATAAGTCAACTCATGAGAATGAGTGTGTGACTCCCCTATCACACATGTATATTGCACTAGTACACATAGTGTACTTAGTACATTAAAAGTACTAAGTGTACTATGTACTATAACTTATGGGCTTGTACACACTATAAGGGTGGGCATAATGCCTTTACCCCAACAACCTCCCACTTAAAGGCAAAGTGCCCTTAAGTAAAGGAAAAGAAAAAACAGCATGTACATGATAATATACAAGGCCATATCAAGGCTGAAACTGGCCTCATCCAATGCCCATCAAGTGTCTGCAATGAGCAAACCGCTCCGAAGGCAAACTCTTTGTCAACAGATCAGCCGGGTTGTCACCCGTATGAATCTTGACAAGCTGAATTTGCTTGTTCTCTATCACCTCTCTGATGAAGTGATACTTCACATCCACATGCTTCGTCTTTGCATGAAAGACAGGGTTCTTTGCCAACTGGATGGCACTCTGACTGTCACAATGCAACAATGGAATATCCCCTGTATAACCCAAATCAACCACTAACCGAGATAGCCATAATGCCTCCTTGCAAGCCTCTGTGGCTGCAATATACTCGGCCTCTGTAGTAGATAAGGCAGTGCACTTCTGCATCCTGGATATCCATGACACGGCACCTCCTGTGAATGTAAACACATAACCGGTAGTAGACTTCCGGTTATCTGGATGACCGGCATAATCTGAATCCATGTAACCATGCACTAATGCATCCTGTTTGCCAAAGCAAATGCACATATCATGTGTGCCCTTCAAGTATCTCATGACACCTTTCACTGCTTCCCAATGCTTCTTGCCAGGGTTGGCCATGTATCTAGAAACCACTCCCACTGCAAATGCAATGTCCGGCCTAGTAGCAACCATGGCATACATGAGACTACCACAAGCTGAAGCATACGGAATCTTGGCCATATCAGCCCTGCCACTATCTGACTGTGGGCTGTCCATAGCACTGAGTTTCACATATGGAGGCAAAGGAGTACTAGTCTTCTTCCCCCCGTCCATATTGAACCTCTGCAAAACTTTGCCAATGTATTCCTTCTGAGACAAATACAACACATGCTGATTTCTGTCCCGAAGTGTCCGCATACCCAAGATGTGATTTGCATCACCCAAATCCTTCATATCAAAGGTTTGATGCAGCCTCTTCTTCAAGGCATCCATCTCTTTACGAGATTTCCCGGCAATCAACATATCATCAACATACAAGATGAGGATCAATAGACTGCCATCCAAAGCTTTCTTGGTGTATAAGCAGTGATCTATGTTACTTCTCCTGAAATTCTGGGATTTCATGAATGTATCAAATTTATGATACCATTCCCTTGGTGCCTGTTTGAGCCCATAAAGACTCTTTTTCAGCTTGCATACAAGCTTCTCCTTTCCACTCACTGCATAACCCTCTGGCTGTTGCATATATATCTCCTCATGGAGATCACCGTGAAGAAAAGCAGTCTTCACATCCATCTGAATCAAGTCCAGATCATCATGTGCAACCAAAGCTAACACAGCTCTAAGTGTGGTCATTTTGACCACTGGAGAGAAGACCTCATCAAAGTCCACACCATATTCCTGCTTGAAGCCCTTAGCCACTAACCTGGCTTTGTATCTTGGCTTTGCATCAGGTGCAACTTTGAGCCTGTAAACCCACTTGCATGGCAAAACCTTCTTGCCTGCAGGCAAATGCACCAACTTCCATGTTCCATTTTTGTGCAGAGAATCCATCTCTAACTTCATAGCACGCTCCCAAAGAGCCTCGTCTGCCCTCTGTAAAGCCTCCTTATAACATGAGGGCTCCCCACAGTCAGTAAGCATCAAGTAGTCAACCCCTGGAACAAACCTGTCAAGGGCTCTGGAGGGTCTTGTGGACCTCTGTACCCAATGACCATCATTTGCAGGTTGCTGTCGAGCCTGCATATCACCTATTGGTGGCTCCTGTTCCATGCCATATGGTTGAAAGATCATGCCCGGTATCTCCTCTAACTGTGGTATATCCATAGGGATATCTTCTGCCATCTCTGGCTGTCCATTTGGACCATTTTCAGCACCATTTAAGGGCTGGTTTTGTTGCTGTAATGGCTGATTTACAGCCCTTGGTTGTTGTCCATGATGTCCATCATCATCAAAGATGACTCTGCCAAGCTCTTGTTGCCTTGCAGGCTCCTTATACATGCACGTTTCATCAAAAATGACATCATTGCTGCGTATAATCTTTCTATTCACGGGATCCCAAAATCTATACCCCATTTCACCTCTGTCACCATATCCTAGGAATATGCATTTGTGAGACTTAGGATCAAGTTTGGTGCGCATTTCCCTGCGTATGTGCACGTACGCAACGCAACCAAACACTCTCAAGTGCTTGTATGACGGAGGCTTCCCTGTCCATACTTCCTCTGGCACTTTCCCACCAAGCTTCGTGTTAGGTGACCTATTTATAAGATGAACGGCTGTCATAACAGCTTCAGCCCAAAAACCATGAGGTAACGCAGCATGTGACAACATAGAACGGACCTTCTCCTGAATGGTCCTGTTCATCCTCTCTGCTGTCCCGTTTTGTGGAGGATCATAAGGAGTAGAGAGCTCCCTCTTGATGCCTTTAGCATCACAAAAGTCTTGAAACTGTTTGGACATATACTCTCCACCATTGTCGGAACGCAAAGCCTTCAATGTTTTGCCAGTTTGATTCTCAACAAGAGCAACAAACTTCTCAAACACTGAGAATGTATCACTCTTCAAACGAAGAGGATAAACCCACACCTTGCGTGTGGCATCATCAATAAAAGACACAAAATATTTTGCCCCTCCCAAAGAAAGCTGAGGCATCTCACATACATCTGTATGCACAAGCTCTAATTGAGCATCTTTCTGTCCAAGAGCTTTCTTGTGGGGGCACTGTAGTTGCCTGCCATATATACAATGCTCACAAAACTGAAAACTTGAAAACTTTAGAGAAGGCAAGTAACCAAAACGAGACAATTGCTCCATTCCTTTGACACTCATGTGTCCCAACCGGCTATGCCACATAGAGATTTCCGGCAGCCGGTTGCATTTACATTAGCATGGTGACAAACACCTGCATGCATGAAGTAAAGAGTGTCCACCTTAGAGCCTCTGGCAACAACCAGTGAGCCCTTACTAATCTTCCACTTTCCACGACCAAATGTGGTAACATAATCAGCATCATCAAGCTGTCCAGTAGAAAGCAGGTTCTTCTTGATTTCAGGCACATGCCTGACATCATGGAGCATAAGCTGTGAGCCATCTGAAAACACAAGCCTCACATCACCTCTGCCAAGAATCTTGCATGCATGGTTGTCACCCAAATAAACTACTCCTTCATTGCCAGCAGTATACCTGACAAACAAGTCTCTGCAACCTGTGACATGAAAGGAGGCACCTGAATCAATGATCCATGAGTGCATACCATGACCATCTCCTGTAAGAAGTGAATAGGCATCAAGTGAAGACGTGAATAGGACCTCATCCTCAGAAAAGTGGCTTTGAACTCATCGTCCATTGCCAACTTTTGATTAATGACCTGACTGACAATACCATTAAACTCATTTAGATGGGCTGTCATAGACGCCCCTTCCTTCATTTGAAGACCTATGAGTTTCTTCAACCAATACACTTTGCTTGAGGCACTTTGCTGGGCATACAAGTCCTGCAATCTCTGCCACATTCCCCAAGCTGTCTTCTCTTCACGAATGCTGAAAAGTAAAGAGTCTGACACAGACAACATGATAGTAGATCTTGCCAGCTCATCCATATCTTCCCACTCTTCAGCAGTAAGAGAAGCGGGCTTTACACCCCTTTCTTTGATGGGCTTGTGCTGCTTCTTCTGGAGCAACACATTATAGCACTGGGTTTGCCAAATATCATAGTTATGTGAGCCTTCAAGCTTCTTGATGTGAAGCAATGAAGAGCTCTCACCTGTGGTTGCCATAGCAATATGCAGCCTGTCAATGCCTGACTCCCTGCAAAATGTGCAAACACTGCACCAAAAGCACACAAAGTGCTCACAGTTGTTCTCCCAAAGTTTTTCTCCCACTGCGGAAGCACAAATGCAACTCTACTCCCACTGTATGTGATGAAATCACCAAAATCTGGTTGCTGCAGATTTAGGACAGCACCTTAAATGTGCTCTGTTGCCCTTCCAAAGTACTGTACAGCAGTACTAAGTGCTCACCAATGATGTACCAAACCTGTACCGGCAAGTACAGCAGCTGAAATTGAACCTTTTCTTCACTCAAATCAGTGTACAGCCATGCCAAAACTTGCACAAAGTTGTACCAATTCTGTACCAACAAGTACAGGAGCAATAAATGCTCTCCTGGCTGTCCAAATGAGTGAAAATCAGACTTTTACAGTCCCGATCACTGCATACAACAGTCCCGAACAGAAATTGGGCAAAAGCCCCTTGACTGCAAGCTGATTTCTGAGGATTCAAGGCATAAATGTCTTGCCTGCTGCTTTGCCAAGCTCAACAAGCATAAAATCTTGAAAAGCCCCTTGATTTAAGATCAATTTCTGATCATACATGGTACATTAACGCACATGAAGGCATCCAGAGTCTTCGAAATGCTTCCCCCTGGCCACATATACATCCAGTACATAAAAGCCCCTTAATTTATAGGCACATTGAGTGCTTGACGGGCATCAACACATTGCCCAAAGCATCAAATGCAAGTGCCTGCATGCAAATCAATCCAATCGGCACAAAAGCCCCTTGATTTGCACTGCAATTTGCTGCAATTTTGCCCGAATGTGCGATTTCTCACATCATACAGCATGTATGAATGCTTAATTGCACAATTACATCAAAAGCCCCAAATTTCGACATCCAATCTCCTGCAAATTGACTCTGATTGTGACCAATGTCACCCAATTTTGCTAATTTTGCTCAAAAATTGAGCAATTTGGCACCTGTACATGCTCAATTGATAATTGTACCTGCTCAATTGCAAACCCAAAAAAAATTGGAGCATGTACCTCTGAAATTTGTTTTGCAGGAAAGGGGGGTCGTGCTGATGCTACTGCAAAAATGAGGTGAGATTTGCTGCTGTACTTGCTGAATCGGATGCTGCTGCTGCTGCTGAGAAGGGTGGTGATGCGCCTGCTGCTGTGCAGGTACGGATGGCTGGGCAGCCCTCTGCGCTGCCTGGTTGGGCAACGTGGCTGCTGCTGGGCAGCAGCCAGCTGAGCAGCCTACGCTGCTGGCTGGGCAGCCCTCGTTGTGTGCAACACAGTAGATGGCGCCAAGGACACGTGTTCCCAGATATTCGCGAGGCAACCAGTTTAATGTTGAATGTTGCCGAGCTACCCGTCGCACGTCGCGTGTACTAGTGGCGTGCCATGTTTGTTGCCGCCGACTCAACCTTTTCACCAGCAACTCGAGCGAAGCTCCGCCAGCCGACTATTTCATCACCGGGTTTACGCCTTGTGGCCACCAACGCCTTGCTGCTTTGCTCAGCTGTCTCCTACGAATTGGTTTGCCCTGTTCTGCACAGGGCAACTTCACATGTGCTTTAGCACCTACACGAGATTCTGCCCACGCAGCACACACAGGCGACCAGTTCTGATGCAGCACGCAGGTCCGTACAGTACACGCAGGCTCTGATACCAGTTGAATGGGAGAAAGAATTAGGGTTAGGTTTTCATGTGGGAGACATACACAGAGAAGAAGGGAGAGAGAGAGAGAGACATGTGGGGATAAGTCAACTCATGAGAATGAGTGTGTGACTCCCCTATCACACATGTATATTGCACTAGTACACAGTGTGCACTTAGTACATTAAAAGTACTAAGTGTACTATGTACTATAACTTATGGGCTTGTACACACTATAAGGGTGGGCATAATGCCTTTACCCCAACACTTCATCACCTCGGAAGTCTAACTTCCCAAACAAACCTCGGAAAGTCTACGAGTGGACATGAAAGGAACAACTGTTCCAACAGACCTAGTTATGACGCAAGCTAGCATCTATCATAACTGTCTGTATCAAAAGTAAAGTATCTATCCCTCAAAAATGTTGAGATAGCCTTGTGTTTGTAGGCGCAGAGTCCAAATGAAGTCTTGACAATCTGGCATAAACCCGTAACCAGGGTTGTTTCCGTACGGCATACGACGCCTTATCATACGGAATACCGTACGGTACGATACCGCACGGATTCGTACGGATTTTTTCAGGGAAAAAATTGATTTTTTTTTTCAAAAATAATTTTTTTGGGAGGTAATGGTCTTTTTTTTGCTTAGCTATGGCTGTTTGAGCTTCCTCTGTACTATGATGCTTCCCTCCTTTCTAAAATACTTCATATTTGGACTTGAAAATACCTAAGTTTATAAGTAATTTTTTTTAACACCGTATTTTATTGTACAACAAGAAAAAAATTTATATCGTACCGTATTTTCCCATACGGTATCGTATCGTACGAACCGTACGGTATCGTACCTGACAACTATGCCCGTAACATGCGATGGATCATGGCATCCCATACCACCATGATACACCCCATACACGTGCTACGATTACTGCAAAACACCAATTTGTGGATCTGTCGCGATCTATCAGAAACAATAAATGCCAATGGCTGACCTTGTGCCACAAACGGAAACAAGTTCTCGAAAGGAAGAACTCCAACGAGACTAGTGATCATAACTCGGTCCAGGGATTAGACAACATCTGTGTACACAAAGAAGAACAACCTTGACAAGCGTCCCAGTCAAAGCATCTGTCTAAACCCAGAAAATCTTCGAAACCAAAACTTGCTTCCAAAAACTTATGCACATAGCGCAAGTTCTTGAATAACCATGATTCAATAGTCTCGGTATAAGATAGGCGCCGGGCAGGTATACTTGGAATAGCGTGAATATCTGTACACACTCCTGCTATAGACATAAAACTAGAGGACCATCAAAACCTTAAGGACTGTAAGGCTGAAAAGGTACATATTGGGTATTGTCGCATAACCGTCTTGTCATGCAATCTGACAATGAATCCCAACATGTAAACTTAAGCTAGATGTCCTCTATCAAATATCCATGTACACTGTAGCCACAATGGCAATGTGTGGTCAACTATTCCTCAATCCTACATATGTAAACAAAGCCCAACAATGAAAACAATGATCATTCCAATATCTGTAGGGTATTAGGTCTATGTCTTGCATGGTGCAAGTCCATGACTAACTCGTGTGTGTGTCCGTAAAGTTCTTGTAGTAATAACTCCCATGTGTACCCCAGAACAAACGTGTGTACTTGCATAACACGGTACAACACTGTGCTTTTATTGTTAAACCCTATCTTTCATGTTCCTTGCATGTGAAAAACAAGCACATACCCAATAACACGCTGGTCCAAAACTGAGATAGAACGAAGCACGTGCATCCGAACCTCGCAAGTACACCACAAAGTCCCATACACAACCTAGACATCTTGGAGAGATAAGAATCTGAAGAGAGATCGTAGAAAAACATGTCGCCATCACTTGCTGCTGTGTAGGGCAGCCCACTGACGATCGTATGCCTCTGTCTGGACAACCTACATGTGGCTGTCCACAACCTTTGGCTATGTGTGGTAGACCTCGGCAGGTAACACGGATGGCTGTGGCATGTGCGGCTCTGCCCTGCGTCTGCATGAGTGCGTGCACATGTCATGCGTGGCTGCATGGAAAACAGCCCCCAGAAACTTGGGCTTCCTCACCCCCAAGGGGTGCCCGTCAGCAAGGTGCAGTCCCCATGTGGGCTGCCACAAGTCCCATCAAGCCCCAACAGTCCCTGCAACCGCCGACAACCCTAGTCGACTCCAACAACCCTTCACAAGTGCCGTCAACAGCCCTTCGCACATCCGTAGCCCAGGCGACCAAGCAAGGGACCCCACGAACGCCATTGGCTTCAGGAAGGTAGGTGTTTTTTTTTCCATTAAAAAAAAACTGCTCGCTTTCCCCCCCCCCCCAAAAAAAAAAAAGGCTACCTAAGAAAGCAACTCAGCCTGCTTTTGTCACATGCACTCTGCACTCAGTGCATGGTGACAAGATGGCTCATCATCAGAAGTGCAACAGTTGTACAGTTTTAGAACCCAATAGGATGATATTTGTCGTACGCCGTGACCCCATTGTACATCCTCAGTCCAGGATAAGTCAGGCATGAGCTACGTAGGTCATTCCTCAACCTTAGCGGGTCAGTCAGTCAGTCAAGTCTCTTAACCCACTTGGAGAGAATCATTCATGCATGTAGAGTGAGTAGAAGCCTTAGGGTTTGCATCAGAAAGCACTCTGCATTCTGCACAATATGCATTCATATGCCTGTGCATCATTTAGAACATCCTAGAAGCCTTAGGGAATTTACTAGGATTTATCTGATATTTTTCCCATATTTTATAGTATTTATTTAGCATTTATTGTCATTTATAAATATAAACTTTATTAAATGACCAGCCAACTTGACCAACCTCTAGTTAGTATAAATAGGCTTGCATAGGGCTTAGTTTCTCATTCAGTCTTCAGTGTGCTAAGAGCTTTCCTCCTCAGCCCTAGGAGTTCCCTTGCCTTCAGCACTAGACTAGTCTCATCCAGCCCTTGGAGTGTTTGAGGTTGCTTCAGCCAGCCCTATTTCTCCAACACCTGCAGTTCAGCAGTCCCTACAGCACTAGGCGCCTGTATTCAGCATCTATTCAACCCAATTCAACGCAGCAGTCCCACAGATTCAGCAGTTCAGGTTCAGTCCATCTGTACAGCCCATAGGCGCCTGCAGCCAGCCTGCGTTTTCTGTCCAGCAGCAGCAGTTCACTTGTGCGTTTCTGTCCAGCAGCAGAACAGCCTGCGTTTCTGTCCAGCAGCATCAGTACTACCTGCGTTTCAGTCCAGCAGCATCCCTACAGGTCTGCGTTTCAGTCCACGGCAGTTCTCAGCCTTGAATCATCAGTTTACATCAGTATCCAGCCTTCTGTGCATCATCCATACATGCAACAGTCATCTAGTGAAGGTAACACAGCATTCATAAGCATTTACAGCATTCTAACATAGCTTAGAACAGTCCACCATCTCCTTTTCTCAGCCTCAGGTGTGCAGCCCTTCCTCATGCCCTTGGGAAGAGTGCATAGGCTCGAGATCAGGTCATCGAGGTGTTTCTACAGCCGTGTACAGTTCAGCCAATCTCCGATCCTTCGAGATCTTGCGTTTGGCTTATCTATAGTCCACAGTCATTCTCTCTAAAGAAATAAAGCAAATACTATCTCGATATCGAGATAGGGGGCCCTTCAGTGGGTAATTCGGAACCCAATCTGGTGTATAGTTCTCATATATCTCTCTCATATCTCTTTAAAGTTTGAAGTATTAAAGTGGATTGCTAAACTCACGAAACTCAGGATACAGAAGACGGTGTGAGCATTTGTGTGACAGGATCTTCCAATACAAAGACTTCCGCTGCATATCACATTGGTATCAGATTCAGATTGTCCACACACACCATATCCTAGCGTGGGGGCATCCTTGGATGGTTAGATTGCGTTCTTGCACGACCACCGACTTCAGCATCATGTCTACAGAAGAGTACTCATCAGCCGGAAGACGTCTCCCCCGAAGGAGACCATGTTCTTCCGCCTACAGCAGACACCATAGCTCTTCTTAGAGCTCAGAACCAGCTGCTCATGGAGCGTCTCCAACTCTTGGAGGCGGCAGCAGCAGCACGTCCTTCTACACCTCCAGCAGCACCCGACTACATCTCCCTCTTCTTTCAGATGGAACAACAAAGGAGAGAGGACGAGGCCCGAAGGAAAAGAGAAAAAGCAGAAAGACGGGACTATGAGGAAGCCCAACGCAGGATCGACGAAGACCGGCGTCAAGTTGAACTCGCCGCTCGGGAACACCAACGTGAGCTTGATCGAGAACGTATGTTACTCGAGCACCAACGGGAAAAGGAGGCCATACACTTGAGGTATCAGCAGCTCTCCTCAGTCTCCCCAGTCATAGGTGTCACCAGCCAGCAGTCTGCAGAGCAGCATCAACCACCATCATTCGCAGTCAACCAAACTCCGGTAAGTATGATGGTAAGTGTGATCATTCATCAGTTAATCAATTTATTCATCAGTTTAATGCTCATTTTCCATTAGCTAGGATCCATAGTCACAGGGAATGGCCATTTTTAGACTCGGGAATGTTGGGGATGGCAGTATCTTCCCGTTCCCATTCTCGTCCCATGTCACTCTATAGTCACAGGGAATGGCCATTCTCAATCTTTTCCGTCCCCGTTCCCCGTCCCCATTTCGCGTCCCATGTGACTATGCTGGGATCACAGACCCTCAAGACAAAGTCCACTTAGCGGCTCCCCATCTCACTGGTGAGGCAGTCACTTGGTGGCAGCATTGGTCTAGTATTCATACAGACCAGGCCACAGGTGTCACAGCCTTTGACTGGGCATCTTTGTCCATGACCTGAAGACCAGATTTCTCTCGCCCCAGTACATGACCGGTCTGAAAGACGAGTTCTATGGACTCAGACAGAACGGATCCCCAGTGCTTCACTTTTCCGGTAAGGTTATTACTTTAGCACAGCAGTTAGGGTTATCTGATCAGGCCAAGATGGAGCAATTCATTCGTGGATTAGACTCTAACATTCGGTTCACAGTTCGTAACTTTGAACCAAGTACATATGACCAGGCTCTAACTCTCGCTCAGAATGAAGAAATGAAGCTTAACGGGGGCAAGCCCAAGTAGTCATCTCAGTCCAGTACCAAACCCCAGCAGCAGCAATCACCTGCACAGACAGGGAAAGGTAACGCGTCTTCTAAAGATGCTAAGAAGGACAGCAATAATAGCTCTAGTTCAGGGGGTAATAAGGATAAAGAACCTAAGAAATCCCCTGATGAAAAGGCTAAAGCAGGCATTACTGGAGGTTATCTTCCTCCAGAGGAGCAAAGGAAGTACTAGTCAGAAAATAGATGTTTGTTATGTCATATTATAGGGCATGGTAAGAAGGATTGCCACAAATGGCAAGCGGCACAAGCCGCCAAAGCTCCTTCTGCCACAGTTGCCACCGCCTCCCTAGCTCCTCCAGCCCCGCCTCCTACCTCTAATGCAGTTCAACTTTTACCTTCCATGCATCCTATGCCATCCGTGGTATTTGATGCTAAGCAGGAGGGTGAGAGCGATGCTGCTCAGAAGAGCCTCATCCGAGCTTATGGCTCTGCCCAGGGCCGACAGTTTATAGTCCTTTTCGATATGGGTAGTTCTGAAGACGCCATCTCTCCCCAGTTGGCTAAGAAATTGAACTGCACATTAGTCCCATATCATCTGGATGTGGACGGGTTTACACCTGGTCTTCGCACCCACATTTCCCAGAAGGCACAGCAATTTGCCTTTGAAGTTCAGAAGGCCTCATTTCAACGAGATTTCATGGTCTCACCTCTGTTAGGGTGTGACATGATCTTAGGAATTCAGTGGTTATGAGCCTATTCCCAATTGGGGGCAGGACACTTTTACTATTTGTAAAGGTTTTCCTGAGCCTGTCATGATTCGTGGGGATAGAAGCATTCTTGGCATCCCATTGATTTCACATCTCTAGGCCAGACGAGCTATCCGCAAGGGAGCAGGAGCACTCCTTTATGTTCGTGCTCAAACAGCCCCTCCCTCATTAGTACATCTTCAGTCCCTCAGTTAGGAGACCTCCTATCCAGACACCAGGACATTATGCTTAGGGACGATCTCCCGCCCAGTCTCCCACCCTCTCGCCTTGAGGACCATCACATTGATTTGGTCCCTGGATCAGATCCTCCTAGCAAGTTTCCCTATCGTCTTTCCAAGACTTTAGAGGGCGAGTTAGAAAAGCAGTTAGCTGAGCTTCTCCGAGCCGGATTCATTCGGCCTTCTTCCTCCCCATTTGCTGCACCTATCCTATTTGTCCAAAAGAAGGACAAGTCTGCACGCCTTTGTGTAGACTACAGGGCATTAAACAAACTCACTATCAAGAATAAGTTTCCTATGCCCAGGATAGAGTACATTTTGGAGCGTTTAGACGGTGCTAAGTTTTTCACTAAGATCGACCTCAAGAGTGGTTACCATCAGGTCCGCATTTTTGAAGCTGACATTCCAAAAACAGCTTTTCGAACAGAGCGTGGTCACTACGAGTTCGTAGTCATGCCTTTTGGGCTTACAAATGCACCTGCAACATTCAATAAGATGATGTCTAGGATTTTCGCAGTCCACATTGGGAAGTGTGTTTTCATATTCCTTGATGACATACTAGTCTTCTCAACCACTCCGGAGCAGCATGAGAAAGATGTGGAGAAAGTCTTGCAACTTTTGCGAGATAATCAGCTCTACATAAACGCCAAAAAGTCTGTCTTTGGTGTTAAGGAAGTTCAGTATCTGGGCTACATCATCAGTTTCGATGGGATTAGACTGGACCCATCAAAGGTTCAGGAGATCTTAGATTGGGACATTCCTAAGACCGCCCAAGAAATCCGTTCATTCATAGGTCTTTGTCAGGCCTGTAGTACCCATGTCCATCAATTTTCCAACCTTGCAGCACCTCTTACCGACTTGCTAAAGGGGGTGAAGACTCGCAAGCAGAAAGTCTCAGTTACAGGCAAGGCGATTGATGCATTCCGTGCACTCCAGAAAGCTGCCTCAGAAGCACCTGTATTAAAGTTAGCATCATGGGACGAACCTTTCGAGGTCATCACCGATGCCAGCAATGTAGCCATAGGTGCAGTCCTCCAGCAGGACAATAGACCCGTGGCATATTATAGCAGAAAGTTGGATGTCGCCAAAAAGAATTATTCGGTATATGACAAAGAGCTTTTGGGTGTGATCACAGCGCTCAAACATTGGAAGCCTTTTCTTTATGGACAGGCTTTCACAGTGAAAACAGACCACCAAGCACTTATGTGGCTTCAGACTATGCCAAGTGCCCAGTGGAGTGATCGACAGGCCAGGTGGAGTCAAATCTTCCAACAGTTTGGAGGTATGATTGAATACATCCCTGGTAAGCATAACCCAGTAGATGCTCTCAGTCGAAAGTCCAGCATCATCCAGGCAGTCCAAGAAGCTACCATTCTCAAAATCACGGGGAAGGACTTGGATAGTATGAAAGACCAATATGTCGACTCCCCTGAGTTTGGTCCTCAGTATAGTTTGGCCCTCACTTCTGAGCCTGGCCACTATTCAGTACAGAACGGTTGGTTGTTCTACAAGAACCGTCTCTGTGTTACTCGGGAAAAGCCTTCCGCTCTTCTCCACGATGCCCATGACTCCTTAGTTGGAGGACATAGGGGTATCAACAGTACCCTTGAGAAATTAGAACGGTCCTTTTATTGGCCAAAGATGAGGCGTGATGTCTATGCACATGTACAAGCCTGTAAGATTTGTCAAAAAGTCAAGGTTCCCCATACAAAGAAGACAGGTTTACTTCAACCTTTGCCTATCCCCGACGGACCTTTCATCGACATATCTATGGGCTTTGTAGGGCCTCTACCAGCATCCACTGGATCCCGTAACACTCAGTGTTTTACCATTGTGGATCGCTTTAGTAAATTCTGCATGCTCATCCCATGCAAGCATACGGCCACAGCCGAGGACGTAGCCCATCTGTTTCTCAAGCATTGGTATCCAATTTGTGGTTTGCCTAGCACCATAACATCAGATAGAGATTCCAAGTTTACCTCGCATTTCTGGAGGGCATTATTTGAAAACTTCGGAACTAAGTTGCAGTTGTCTAGTGCATTCCATCCCCAGACAAATGGCCAGACAGAAATTTATAACCAGTTGGCCTTTGATGTCCTCAAGTCATACTGTCATGACCAGCAGTCCAAATGGAAGCACTATCTTCCATTGGTCCAAGCTATCTTGAACGACACTCATTCATCCAGTGTCGGACGGACTCCATATGAAGCAACCTTTGGTCGCCGTTTTTCTTCTCTTTTGACGAGAATGGTGTCTCCATAGAGGCTAATAAAACCACGGAAGCATTTTCCGAGATCATTGAGTCAATCAAGAACCGCTTGACCAAAGCTCAAGAAGCATATAGCAGACAAGCAAATAAGTCTCGACGAGATGTCCACTTCAAGGAAGGGGATTGGGTCTATTTGCGTATCATGAAACAGAGATTGAAACAAGTGGGCAAACGTTGTCCCAAGCTTTCATTCCGTAGTTTTGGCCCTTTTCCAATAGTTAAGAAGATAAGTGATGTCTCCATGAAGTTAAAGTTGCCTGCCAGTTGGACAATGCATGATGTTTTCCATGTTTCTTGGCTAAAACCATATGTTGGTCCAGAAGTATTTGATGTTTCAGATGCACAGCAGCCAGACGTGGTAGACGAGGCAGAAGTGATTGAGCCTGAGCAGATCCTTCTTCATCGATGGAAGCATGGTTCTGGTCGACGGATTCGTCAGTTCTATACGAAATTCCGAGATCAAGGCACCCACGAAGCCATATGGCTCGAAGAGGAGCTCTTCCAGGAGTACCCCCACTTGTTGGCAGACTACTTGGAAGCCATGAACCTGCCGCCAAGCTAATCAAGAGGGAATGTCACATGCACTCTGCACTCAGTGCATGGTGACAAGATGGCTCATCATCAGAAGTGCAACAGTTGTACAGTTTTAGAACCCAATAGGATGATATTTGTCGTACGCCGTGACCCCATTGTACATCCTCAGTCCAGGATAAGTCAGGCACGAGCTATGTAGGTCATTCCTCAGCCTTAGCGGGTCAGTCAGTCAGTCAAGTCCCTTAACCCACTTGGAGAGAATCATTCATGCATGTAGAGTGAGTAGAAGCCTTAGGGTTTGCATCAGAAGCATTCATATGCCTGTGCATCATTTAGAACATCCTAGAAGCCTTAGGGAATTTACTAGGATTTATCTGATATTTTTTCCATATTTTATAGTATTTATTTAGCATTTATTGTCATTTATAAATATAAACTTTATTAAATGACCAGCCAACTTGACCAACCTCTAGTTAGTATAAATAGGCTTGCATAGGGCTTAGTTTCTCATTCAGTCTTCAGTGTGCTAAGAGCTTTCCTCCTCAGCCCTAGGAGTTCCCTTGCCTTCAGCACTAGACTAGTCTCATCCAGCCCTTGGAGTGTTTGAGGTTGCTTCAGCCAGCCCTATTTCTCCAACACCTGCAGTTCAGCAATCCCTACAGCACTAGGCGCCTGTATTCAGCATCTATTCAACCCAATTCAACGCAGCAGTCCCACAGATTCAGCAGTTCAGGTTCAGTCCATCTGTACAGCCCATAGGCGCCTGCAGCCAGCCTGCGTTTTCTGTCCAGCAGCAGCAGTTCACTTGTGCGTTTCTGTCCAGCAGCAGAACAGCCTGCGTTTCTGTCCAGCAGCATCAGTACTACCTGCGTTTCAGTCCAGCAGCATCCCTACAGGTCTGCGTTTCAGTCCACAGCAGTTCTCAGCCCTGAATCATCAGTTTACATCAGTATCCAGCCTTCTGTGCATCATCCATACATGCAGCAGTCATCTGGTGAAGGTAACACAGCATTCATAAGCATTTACAGCATTCTAACATAGCTTAGAACAGTCCACCATCTCCTTTTCTCAGCCTCAGGTGTGCAGCCCTTCCTCATGCCCTTGGGAAGAGTGCATAGGCTCGAGATCAGGTCATCGAGGTGTTTCTACAGCCGTGTACAGTTCAGCCAATCTCCGATCCTCCGAGATCTTGCGTTTGGCTTATCTACAGTCCACAGTCATTCTCTCTAAAGAAATAAAGCAAATACTATCTCGATATCGGGATAGGGGGCCCTTCAGCGGGTAATTCGGGACCCAATCTGGTGTACAGTTCTCATATATCTCTCTCATATCTCTTTAAAGTTTGAAGTATTAAAGTGGATTGCTAAACTCACGAAACTCAGGATACAGAAGACGGTGTGAGCATTTGTGTGACAGGATCTTCCAATACAAAGACTTCCGCTGCATATCACAACTTTCCTGGCTGCCTCCCTGCGCAATAGAGAGAGGGGAATCCCGATCTTGCTGCGCCCATCTGGGCTGTCCATCATGCCTTGCCCTAGTCTGCCTGCAGGGTTCTTCAACCTGCCCGCTCACTGAAGAAAGGAGGGTCCCTCTACCCTGGCCACACTCTTGGGCTACCCATTGGCCGCCGCAGATCAACCTGACCTGGCCGAGCCTAGGCGGAACCTTCTTCCCTACCGGCAATCAAGCTGAGCTTTTGCATGTCACCTCAGCCTATACGCGCCCCCTAGGTTGACCGCGATCTCTACAGCCAATGTTCCCAGGTCTACGTGTACTGGAGCTGGGCCCTTTCACTACCCATACGCATAACACTGTCCTACCCTTGGACAGAAGACTGTCCAATCAGTCTGGGCTACACAACCGCCAACTTTCTCTCTCTCTTTCTCTCACTCTCTTGCCCATAAGGCCAAGGTCGCAACAGCCCTGTTGTCATGTGCACGGTAGGGGCGGGCAGATTGGCGAGCTAGAGTGTGATATATTGTGGGCGGACATGTGCTTTTTGGGCCTTCCTTCCCTATTTATTGGGGGGAGAGGTACCAGTTGGGCACACACCGACGGATGGAGCACAAGAGTGCAGAGCGTGTGGAGCAGGAGCACCATCGCGCAGGAGGCCGACGTCCTTGGGGGACAACCCCGGGTGGTAGAGTTCACCGGATGAGGACGATGGCAGAGCACCATAGTCACAAGGGACGGGTACGGTGACGGGGAACGGGGACGGGACGCGGGACGGCCATAAGTAGGGAACGGGGACAAGGGAGGAAACGCCACTCAAAAAAAAAAAATTTCTACTCTACACTTATTCTACTTTGGAAGTACATCAAAATGAGCACAAATTTACAGTAAAATGGTAAGCTTTTGAGTCATGTTAATAATTAAGTAGATACAAAATGAGTCAGGACTCAGGTGTCACCAGCCTGGACATTTCCCAGTCTGAAAGGGGTCTGGTGGACTCCAGGATGTCTGAATATTTGGAAAGTACAAACTTTGGGAATGGGGGATTATCCTAGAATACAAAGGACCACACTCCTAAAATTTAGGAGAGTTGCTATTTTTGGCCCGACTCCGATGGAAATTCTGTTCGCGTCATTACATCTGGAATTGAGCAGATACCAAGAGTTGGCAAAGTGCCCCTCGCAGAGCCTTTATCTCTGCTGTAGCTGTAACTTTTCTTTTCTTCTAATTTATAGAGAGGGAACGGTTAAAACGTCAGTATACGTACAAGGAAAAACTTTATGCAGGGGCCAGTAAAATTTTATACTTTACACGTAATTAGAAGAATGATTTTCAGAGACGACGTTAAGTGCGGCAAAAGGGGCTACTATTGTGGCAAGTCTCTTCCTTGTGTTCAACTCATTTGGTGGAGAATGACACGGCTATATATTGGATGAGGGTACTCCAAGCTACACATGTGGTTTGGAGTAATTAGTGAGGAAAAGCTAGTATATCACATGGTAGCCATGTGGCCATTGTAATATAATTTTTGGTAATATATCTTCTATTATGAGAGAGAGAGAGAGAGAGAGAGAGAGAGAGATTATATGTAAGATGGATTTATGTGACAGTAAGCACACCTCTCCATGCATCCCCACCATTGAAATTTAATTAATTAAATTTTATATATATGCATAAATTTATTTTGTGTGTGTGTGTGTGTGTGTGTGTGTGTGAGAGAGAGAGAGAGAGAGAGAGAGAGAGAGAGCTTCTTCGTGTGGGAGAGTGTGTGTGAGAAGAGAGAGGGATTGTGTGTGAGTGAGTGAGAAAGAGAAAGAGAGAATTTCTATGTGTGAGAGAGTGTGCGTTTGTATCAATGCATGTGCAGGTGTGTACGTGTGTGTGTGTGTGTGTGTGTGTGTGAGAGAGAGAGAGAGAGAGAGAGAGAGAGAGAGAGAGAGAGTGCATGTGTGTGTACATGTGTGTGTGTGTGTATGTGTGAGAGAGAGAGAGAGAGAGAGAGAGATAGGGGCATGCTTGGGGTGGGGGGAGGTCGGGAAGAGAGAGAGAGAGAGAGAGAGAGAGTAAAAGTAGATTTTAATAAAATAAAAATAAAATAAAAATATGTATGTATGTGTGTGTGTGTGTGTGTGTGCATATGTGTGTGTATACATATATATATGTTTGTATGTATGTATGTATATATATATATGTATATGTACACGTATGTGTGTGTGTGTGTGTGTGTGTGCAATGTGTGTGTATACATATATATATATATATGTGTGTGTGTGTGTGTGTGTGTGTGTGTGTATATGTACACACACACATATGCACACACACACACACACACATGTGTATGTGTAATATGTTTATCTATATCTATACTATCTATTATGCACAAGTTTTTGGGAGGGGAGGGGACGCTTTTTTGGGAGGAGAGGGGACACGTGGCATTTGGAAGAGGGCCAAGTATTGGGGTAGGGGAAAGAGAGAAGGAAGTGTGATGGGGGAGAGGAGAAGGCACATGTTGGGAAAGAGAGGATAGAGAGAGAATGGTGGGAGGCCACATATTGGGGAAGGGGAGAGAGAGAGAGGAGTGTAGAGTTATGTTGAGAGAAGGAAATTTAAATAAATAATATAATCTAAATATATAAAGATATACAATATACAAGTATAAAAAATATAAATACAAATATGTAAATATGTAATAAGTAAGGATATATATAATACATAAGTGTAAAGTGTAAATAAGAAAATTAAACACACACAGACACACGCATATATATATATATATATATATATATATATATATATATATATATATATATATATATAAAGCAATATACATATAGTAAATATATAATAATATTGTATATAAACACATTCACACACACATGTACGTGTACACAGCCACACACGTGCATGTGGAGGATGTGTGTGTGTGTGTGTGTGTGTGTGTGTGTGTGTGAGAGAGAGAGAGAGAGAGAGAGAGAGAGGTTTTCTATCTGTGTGTATGCGAGATGGGTGTGAGAAGAGAGAGTGTGTGAGTGCACGTGTATGTGTGTGAGAGAGGGTTATGTCTGCATGTGATAGAGACATAAAGAGAATGCATGTGTATGTGTGTGAGAGAGGGTTATGTCTATGCATGCGATAGACATAAAGAGAATGCATGCCATAGAGAGACACACATGTACGCATCTATGTGAGAGAGTCACATATGCACACATGCATACACACATACGTACAAACAAGCGTATACAAATACACATCACATAAAAACACACATGCACATAGTCACTCACACCTGCTTGCACACATATACACATGCATAAATGCATATACACACGCACACTTAATGTAATTGTGCTAAAAAATGGCATTCCAGTGTATTTGTACTAGCTAGAATTAAAAATAACTGGCTGAGATTTTAAGTAGCCCTTATTTTAAGGAATGATTTTTCATAATTTTTAGTTATTAAACCTACATAGAGATTTAACCTGATGGATATAAGAGTTGTCCTTATTTTAATTGGTAGAAAATTTTATTTTTCTCGAGAAGTGTTACCTACACATGCATATGTTTGCACATCTAGATATATATCTATCTATCTATACAAGATAATGCAAGGGTGCGTACCCTATAAACCTAGCCTGTATACCTGGAGAAAGGAGAGGGAAAACTTTTGAAAAGGAGAAAGGAGAATAATCCTAGCCTTTACATGGAGAAAGGAGGAGGAGAACTTTTGAAAAGGAGAAAGGAGAAGAGAAGATGGTCTTTGGGGGTTTATTTCCCACATGCCTAGATGCATTGGGGATCAAAATTCATTGTCACCATCAAGTCATTTGCTCATTGAATGAGTTTCTTATATATATATATATATATATATATATATATATATATATATATATATATATATAGAATACATTAGAAATTAAATTACCCACCCCTCCCCCCCCACACACACACATAGATTGTCTAATATTATATTATGTGCATATGTAAGAGAGAGAATATACATACATACACACACACATATATATTATGTATGTATGTATGTATATATAGGTATGTAAGCATGTATATATAAATAAATCTATATGTATGCCGACGCACACACACGCACAATACACAGACACATGCACATGATACGCACACACATGCACACACACACACACATAGATACACTCGTACGCATGGACACATGTGCACACATAGAGATATGCACTCTTACACTCACACTCACACTCACACACACACACACTCATGTTTGCACATACACATACATAACTATACATGCACACAAGAACATACATATACATACATACATACACTCACATACACAAGTATATGTGCACACACATGTATACATAGACGTAAACGCATCTACATTTGCACATGGTACATGCACACACTCACACACACATGCACATGCATGTGCACACACGTAGACAGAAAAAGATATACACATGGATATATTCGCATGCTCACACACACATACATGCACACACTCACACATGGATACACTCAAACACAAACATACATGCACACACTCACACATGGATACACTCAAACACAAACATACACACCACGTATACACAAATGTGCACACACAATCACACATATATGCATGCAAAAGAAAATACAAAAAACATTATATGTAAGATACACTTATTTAAGAGTGAGCACACCTCACCATGCATCCCCACTTATTAAAATTTAATATTAATTAAAAATATATGTGTATGTGTGTTTATTTATTTTATAAATGCACATGTATATATAGGTATTTGTCTATTAATATAATAAAAAATAATATTATAGATAATATATATTTACGTGTGTGTGTGTGTGTGTGTGTGAGAGAGAGAGAGAGAGAGAGAGTGCACGTGTGCATGAGAAAGAGCAACATCCTGCATAACCAATGATATCTTAAACTAAGATTTCACTGCAATCATGACCCCTGACTATGTAGTAGGGTGCCCACTATAAAACACACGATGGCAATGAGAGAGAGTACAGTGGCAAAATGAGAGAGAGAGAGAGAGAGAGGAGGAAGATGCGAGCAGGACACCTTCGGGTGAGTTCTTTCTATGTTTCCTGTGGCGTACATAGGTAGGTTATTGCAAGATGAAGAGAGAGAGAGAGAGAGAGAGAAAGCTAGCGGGTGTGCAAGAAAAAGCACCATGGATGCACATGGTTCGAATACTTCCTCTTTCCCCAACTATTGGTGGTGCCGGTCCAAATGGACTAGCACTGGGGCCAAAAAGGAAGGCATGCCACCCATGGAGGATCTACTGCTGCCAACACTCGGTACTTGGGTGCTTTGTGAAGCACCCACATACGAGCTAGGGTCGATCGCAACACCAGGTCTCCTAGCCGATGCCCGTGTCGTCTTTGCGGCGAAGCTCCTCCCTCCAAGCCTCGCTGATGCCCAAGCAGAATGATATCTCATGCCTTGAGATATAAGCAAATGCGTGCGAATTCGAGTAGCGCTCCAAGTCTTACTAGCATGGCAATATTTGCATTTCCAATGGCGACTACCCCCTGTTCTATACCCACTTTCGGCCTGGACCTCATCCCACCAAGACCACTCCGATGGCTTGGACCTCTTCGAGCTGGACCCTGCCTGAGCACTTGAGGCCATGGAAGATGGAGACTGCAGTGAAGGAGTAACCATGTTCAGCCAAGTGATTGACAATTTAAAGAAAAAAAAAGTTGACAATTCTCAAGAGAAAGGAGAAGACATATAGGATGACTCAAAAAAATTGCTTCTATTAAAATGATAAACATTTCGAAGAGGGGAGTTACAAAAGAGGTCTTCAAATTTCAAAGTGCATTAGGAGGCACTTCCTTTAGTTTCGCCACATTGGGTGGCTCGGGATTGGGGACCTCTACTATAATGGAAGGAGGAGAAGGTTGGCTTGGCTGGTAGTTCCGCCACATGGGAGCTTTTCTTCTACGAACACGTGGCGGACATCCACAATGGGAAAATGGTAAGAGTTCAAGAGGAGATATAGCAAGGAATTGTAAATTTTCTCTCAAGACAACTTCTATTGCCCTCTAAATTCTGCACATTTTGGCTCTTGAGGTCTTTGTACCAAAAACCTTTTGTCTTCAGACCCAAAACTCACCTGCAAAACTGTGACACGAAAAACTATACAAATAATCTAACATGTGTACTAGTTTGGAGGGCAAATTTGTAAACATAGACAAATGAATCAAGTGGGGATGTGCTCTGCAAAAGTTTTGTACTTTAAAATATCTACAAGTCTCTCATACAAACTTTCTTCTAAGAGATGGTTGGCATTGAAGGAAGCAGCAAAGCTTACTGGTGGAGGAATATAATCCCTAGGGCGCCTGATTTTTAATGTGGTTCCATGCAAGGTAATTCCATCAAAAGCAAGCCCAGCAGTCGCATCCTCTGATGTCAGAAACTCACCAAAAGCATAGCTTTTTTCCACATTTACCTTTTGAGAAAACAAAAACCAACAATCAAATACTTACTGAAATTACCATCAGATGACAGTAAAAGAAATTAGAGGGAACGTGATCTCTTGCCGAGTGTGGGAAATGTACTCACCATACAATTGATGCAAGGCTTTGTTCCTGGAAGATGGTTGGCATTGGCAGAGAGCATAGCAGCATTAATAAACTCTAGAAGTTCTCCATCAGAGACAGTAGCAGGAACATTGCCTATGTAGAGCCTCCTAAAATTTCGGGTAGCTTGCGTAAGGCTCACAGCAGCCAAAGCAGGATTCACCTGAAAAATGATGTACTACACTGAAGATTGGGTACGTAATTAAAAAAGTCAGCACAGCAGCAAGCTCAAAATTACCCCTATAGATCATGGAGAGTACAGAGCTAAACCATCTTATAAATGTTTCCACAAACCAGCATTTCTTACCGTCACTAAAGAGGAGACAGAAGCAAGAGCTGCAGCCTGCTGAGCAGCAGCTTGATGTGCAGCTGCCATGGCTGCTGCAACGCCACTATCCATTCCAGCAGGTGGCAGATCCCAAGCTCGGCTTTTCTTTCTTTCTGGAGACCTTGGGGGTGATGACGGTGTCTTGATAGCTGCATCTGATATACGCTTCCTAGGAGAATATCCACCCAGCCCAGAGCGCCCAGATCTATTTGATCCATCTTTCTCGGCTCTGTCACAACTTGCCTGGTCCTTTTCTTCTTGGTCTTTGTAATGAGGTGAAGGAGACCTGCCCCATTTGCTATTTGACCTGGGAGACCTTGAAGATGATCTGGCCCTATTTGCCACCCTTTGGTCACCATCAAGCCTTGCCTTCTTGCCATCCCTCTCTCTGTCAAACTTACGAGAGCTCTTGAGATAACTAGATTTGCTTGAATCCCAATGCCTCTCACGTCGATAAAGCTCGTAGTCCAAATATTCATTCCCATCATCATGTATAGAGCCTTGAAAGTGTTCTCTTTCAGACGTGCCACCACGGCGCTTTTCCTTCCTGTAAAAATCACTGTCGTCACCCCTTTCCCATCGTTGCAACTTCACTAATTTCTTCTGCCTTTCATGAGATTTCTTATCATCTGCATTTTCCTTCTTCCTCTTACTATCTTTCTCAGACTGTTTGTCTTTGCTCTTCTCCTTCCTCTTAGACCCCTTCTCGTGGTCCTTTTCCCTTCGTTTATGTCCATCCTTATGTTTTCCACTTCTTCCCTTTTCGTCATTCAGGGACATGCCAGTCTGTTCGCTCTCTTTGAGCACTTTCTCGCCAACAGGTTTCTCAGTTTTTACATCACTATTTGCCAAGTCCTCCTCTTCATCAGATATGTGCATGTCACTTGACTTGGCTTCCATAGCCTTCATGAAGCTTAACTCCTGCGGGGACACTTTGAGACCACTGAGATCTTTCCCGAGGCCCAAAAAGTCCTTCTCAGATGGCTCAGATGCATAGCCACCATCGATGGACTGCTCACTCTTGTCTGAATCCAAATCAAGGCTCATATCCTCGTCTGAAGAAGGCGTTCTGCTTTTGATTTTCTGCAGGTTCCTGTATTCACCGTGCCAGCCTCTGGTTCTTGCACACGAACCCTCTCCGCTGTTCATTTTCTATGTAAAAAGGAACCTGTTGGTACAACAAGAAGGCAGTGCACATGGCCGCAGTTCACGTCGTTCCTTTACTCGCCACCTTCGGGTTTCCTGTGAGGTTCTCCGCACTTTCAGTCTTCTTGAAAAAACCAAACCTGCTCAAAATCTGCTGGTAAAAAACATGGCCATCTTTTGCTCGCCATGGTCAGAGTTTCTGTGAATCTCCGAGTATCTTCGATCTTCTTCAAACCATAGGAAAACCCTAGTTTGCACATGCATCAGAAAAACACTGCACGTTGCCGCACTTAACGTCGTCTCTGAAAATCATTCTTCTAATTACGTGTAAAGTATAAAATTTTACTGGCCCCTGCATAAAGTTTTTCCTTGTACGTATACTGACGTTTTAACCGTTCCCTCTCTATAAATTAGAAGAAAAGAAAAGTTACAGCTACAGCAGAGATAAAGGCTCTGCGAGGGGCACAACTGCTTACATAGTCCTGCATAGGAACATTTGAGGGCTTTCTAACAAAATAACAAGATTCTTGTACTATGAGGAAAGGATTCCATCAATCATTGACAGACGATCTCTTGAGTAGATCTTCATGAGCCTAGACTTCCAAGTCTGCCATCTTCCAAGCTTGACATCTTGGAAAGTCTTTTGAAAATCTTCCACTGCATCCTTCATCTCCCCCATAACCTGCACAGCAACTTTAGAAATGTGAGCTTTTAAAGCCCAGATATGGTTCCTCCCTCCATTAGAGAAGACATAATCATTTCTTTCTTTCCAGATTTCATGGAGGAACAGACATCTGATCATATGCCACAATGGGGGATCAAGGTGCATACATTCACCCAAAAGAACCTCTTTAGGAGAAAATGGGTTGGGGTGAATACTCTTAAACCAGGTATACAGAAGGTTTAGAAACTTAGCATTGTACCTGCAATGAAAAAACATGTGAGGAATGTCTTCAATGTCAGCATTACACCGGGGGCACAAACCATTACCTTTACCAATCTTGGCAGCACGAGCACTTGTCCAGATCCCCTTATGGAGGATGAGCCAGAGAAAGCAAGAATGCTTAACAGAAGGGGAGAAGGCCCAAATAGACTTAAACCTGTAGCTCCATTGGCTAGTACTCCACTTAAGGTTCCACTTATCATTGAGCAAGAGGATAAGTTTAGAGTTATCTCTGCACAGGTTCGGGACAGGCAGGAGAGGGCTACTGTTGTTCCAGCAGACCAATTGGGTAATAGGCTGAGGAGGGGTAGGGATCAACAAAGGGAAGATGGAAGATATAAGTGTTAACCTTTCCATTAAAAGATTAAGACAAGAAGGAGAGACAGTAGCAATGCTAAGGATGTCATGCTGGTCAGCCCAGTGATTAGATACCCAGAGGTCCTTCCAACTACAAAAGCCAAGTTTGTACAACTTGTGACCTCTGCGTAGCTGAGAATTAGAGATAGGCTGCACAAATTTACTGAACCATATAGAATCATAGGGCAGGTAGAGAAGCTCTTTCTTGTCCTTTAAGCTCACCAAACTCTTATACTTAAACCAAGCATTCCAATACTGGTTAGCAAGAGTAGTACCCTTAGCCTTAAATGGAGCATTGGACATAAATATCTCATTGGGGGAAAATTTGTCCCAGCCTAGGGCCAGCTTTGGTTTTCTGAGGGGAAGTTTCAAGAGAACCAATAAGGGTGTCTTGAGAGTCAACCTCATTAATTTCCATCTCAAATTCCTTATCTATGGGAAGGGAGGAATCTATAAACTCCTCATCAGAGTCTTCCTCAGAGGTGGGGACATTATGGGAAGAGTTGCCTGGATTATCCACCCTAGCCTTATCTTCCTCAAGACTAGGAGGGGTAACCTGCTCTTTATCAGGGACAAAGTTGGGCAGAACTTCATCAGACCCACCAAGAAGGGGACCCTCAACATCAACAAGCAAAGGAGCAAACTTATTAATGTTTCTGTTACTAATTTTAGCAATCTTAGGTTTAAAATTATTCTTTTTTCCCACAGCAGTGAAGCGCTCTGTGTCAGTTTCATCTCCCTTCACCTTGATATTGTCTGGGCAATCCTTTATTAAGTGCCCTTGTTTGTGGCATTTAAAACAAGCATTAGGGAGATTCTTGTATACAATAGCTTGTGTGTGTATGACACAACCTTCCTGGTCATGAATATCTATGCTATACTTGAGCTCTGCTTTTACCCGTGGATTAAAGTGATGGGTAATAAACTAGGGAAGGTTATTGGGCAAAGGCCCCAACCAGAGATTAACCCTAAATGGGATCTCTCTCTCTCTCACTCCTACCTCTCTCTCTCTCACACACACACACATGCTCTCCCTCCCTCACGACTTAGTGCCACGGGTCAATGAAATCAACAACATTGGAACAATGGAGAAGATCGACGGCATGCATTCATTGCCAGAAAAAGGGTCGCCAACTGCCAGAAAAAGGGTTTCAAATTGTTGGAAAAGGGACGGCTCCTCGTATGTCAACTTGCATCGGCGGTTGTCAGGTTTGAATGCAGCATTCCTCCCCTAAGGTCCCTAAATACAAAAGGAAAAAAGAAAAAACCAATGATGTTAATAGAGCTTCTGTTGTCCTAAGTAAACCCCCCAAAAACTCCAGAAAATGATGAGTGCTCATAATCTGAAAGGATGTACCTATAATTGCAAGGGGTTAACTGATCCAGTTAAAGCTAAGGCTATCCAGACTTGGATTAATGACTTTAAGCTCAGCTTTGATTTTATGTGTGTTAATGAAGTTAAGTGTACTGATTTTCTTCTCCAAACTAATTTGGCCAGAGTTAGTAAAAACTTTACTTGGCTTACCTCTACTCATCCTGATGGTAAAGGGGGACTGGCTCTTGGTATCAATGATTCCCTTTCTAAAGAGATGACACAGTATACTAGTAACCAGAGCTGGGTGAGTGCCCAAATTGGGGGCCCTTTCAAGCTAACCCTCATTGCTGTGTATGCCCCTCATTCTATTTGTTGGGGATTTCAATATGGTGACTTCTCTTAGAGACAGATGGAAGAAGAAAGGGAAAATTCTTTGTGACAGGGAAAAAAATCTTTGGGAAAAGCTGGTCAGTCACTTCAACCTTCAGGATGTGTTAGGTGAGTCTGGTTTCACTTGGGATAATGCTAAGAAAAAGGAGCATTTCAGGTCAGCCAGACTGGACAGGTACTATGTTTGTACTCCTATTCTTAATGATTTCTGTAATATCCAGTGTAGAGCTATTGGCTCCATTTGTGTCTCTGATCATAAACCAGTCCTTCTAGAGGCCAACAACCAGGTGAATCAAAAGAAAAGTGGTTGGTTTCATGCAGATGCTACTCTCTTTTCCTCAAAGGTTGTCTCTAAACTTATTAAAGATCACTTTGACTCTGCTTTTGATCTGTATGTTTCTCCTGCTAAAGCCTGGATGCATGCTGTTAAGCTTACTCAGAAAACTTTGAGCATCTACAAGAGTAAGGCTACTTAGATACGTAAGAATAGGAGACAGACCATTTATGACAGAATCCAGCAACTAGAAATGCATTGCAGTCCTACCTCCTCCCATATTGATGAGCTTAATGGTCTCAGGGATGTAATGAGGCAAGAAGAGATGAAAGAGGCTGAAAGAGCGCTTGTTTTTACTAGACAGGTCTGGGTAGGGAAATTTGATAAACCCAATAAACATATGTTTAATCTGCTTAAAAAAAAGAAAATTCAAGATCTTGTGCCTCCCTTGCAGGATTCAAGTGGGCAAATTCTCCACTCCTAGGAGGATAACCTTGCTAATTTTTATGCTAAAATTTTTTCTGAGATGCCCATCAGGTCAGAGGGGACCACTAATGCTAGAGCTAATATAGCTATGTGCAGGAAAAAGACTGTCACCCCTTTCATGAAGTCTCAGCTTGAGGCCCCTGTGACCGAAGATGAGGTGAAAGAAAGTATAGAGCACATGGCTAAAGGTAAAACTCCTGGGATGGATGGTTTGCCCAATGAATTCTTTCAGGCGTATAAGGAATGGATTGCTCCCTATCTTTTGAAAGTTTGGTTTGAGACTCTCAGCTATGGTGCCTTCCCTATCTCTGTTAACACTGGGGTCATTAAGCTCATTCATAAAAGGGGGAGAAAGGACTTGCTTGACAACTGGAGACCCATTACCTGTCTTACCTCTACCTATAAGGTTTTTGCCCTTACCCTTGCTAGGAGGCTCAGCCCTTTAATGGATGATATCATTCTACAGGAGCAAAAAGGCTTTATTAAGGGTAGATATATCCTTGATGCCATTATCAACATTTGGGAAGGGTGTGAGTTTGCCCAAGACATTGGGCTTGATTTTCTTTTCTTCAAAATTGATTTTGATAAAGCATATGATAGAGTTGAATGGGACTTTGTTCTACAATCCTTGTCTGACATTGGCTTTGGGAAAATTTTTATTAAATATGTTCATGTGCTACTTGGTAATGCTAAAGCTATTGTCTCTCTTAATGGATCTCTTACAGAGCCTATCACTCTTAGGAGATCTATCAGGCAGGGCTGCCCCATTGCTCCTCTTTTGTTTGTTATTGTGGCTGATGCTTTAGGTTGGCTGGTCAAGGATTCTCTTGATAAAGGTGAGATCAAAGGTATTCCTGTCCCTGGTTTTGATCATGATCTATGTCTGCAACAGTTTGCTGATGACTCTAATTCCTTTATTGCCAATGATGACCTAAGTGTTAAAAATTTTTGGAACTGCCTTGACATCTTCTGTGAAGCCAGTGGTTCTATTATTAATCACTCCAAGACTGGAGTATGGGCCTCTAAAGGTAACATTCCTGACTCTATCTATAATGCTGGTTGTACGCAAGTCCTCTCTGGGACCATTTTCAGGTTACTAGGGATTCCTATGGGTTTTGGCTGCTCCATCAAGAGTAGATGGTCCTGGGTTATGGAAAAAGTCAAAGCCAAGTTCAAGCATTGGAATGATTATAACTCTACCCTAGCCTCTAGACTCTTTGTTTTGAACCACTATATCCTTCCTACTGTCATATACTTCCTTGCTTGTTGGAGGCCTCCTGAGACACACCTTAGAGAGCTTGACAGGCTCACTGCTGACTTTCTTTGGGGTAACAGTGCCACCAATAATAAAATCCATAAGGTGGCATTAGAGAAGTGTACCCTGCCTAAAGATCAAGGAGGTCTTGGGCTTCTGGACATGAGAACCATGGCTGATAAACTGGCTTGCAAATGGATAGTTAGAAGTGTCTCCACCAGAGACTTCTGGACTTTTTTCATTCACAGAAACTGTGGGCGTAGCCTGGGACAAGAAGTATCCGGATGTCAAGTGGAGACAGATAAATCACCTAATGATGCCCGTACTGTAGGTGAGAAGGAACGGGTGGATGTTTTGCCCGCGAAGAGTATGGGAACAGATGGAGAAAGAAGGCATTGAGAATCCCATGCAATATTTTTAAGGAAAGAGATGGTGGTACCTCTAATTCAATGGCTTTCTGTTTTGATGGATTATGAAGATTGCTCTTTGGAATGTAAAAGGTGTGTGTTCACCGTCCAAGAATTATCGCATGTGGCGTGCTATGTTTCAAGGTCAATGGGATATGTTTTGTGTTGTGGAGCATAAATAATATTCCATGGTTGAACAAGTGTATGATTACAATGAATTTCGTGTGTTTTATAGTGGGCACCCTACTACATAGTCAGGGGTCATGATTGCAGTGAAATCTTAGTTTAAGATATCATTGGTTATGCAGGATGTCCGGGGGTGGTTCATTGTTGTAGAAGTGGACTTTATGGGATGAAACATTATGGCTTGTGGGGCTGTATGCGCCTAATGGTGTTGCACATTATCATGAGTTATGGGACAATTTATTGTGTTTGTGCAACACTAAGCCTGGCTTGGTGTTGGGTGATTTTAATGTATGTGAATTGCTGGAGCATGCTTCTACACATCACTATATTATGGATGGGCCGGAGAGGCTCAGTTGGCTTGGTGTTGGGTGATTTTAATGTATGTGAATTGCTGGAGCATGCTTCTACACATCACTATATTATGGATGGGCCGGAGAGGCTCAGTTGGAATATGTTTGCCAAAATCAAGTTTTGAAACAAGATATGTGGTCATGGCTACACTCGCATGAGAGAGGATTTAAATATGCCTCTCAATAGTACGTAGGTACAAGAGCTTGTTTGGACCGAATGTATATTTGCCAGCATTATTTGTTTCTGCCAAAGATATTATCCATATAGATGGAATATAATCATATTTTGTCAGATCATTTCCCTTTAGTATTGGAGATGGATAGCCATTTTGTGGATGCTTATAGGCCATTATTGGTGGGAAAGGCTCCTCTTAAGGTTAACCAGACTTTCTTGGAGTATACTGTTTTCCATCAGTTTATGTTGCAGGTGTTACAAAACTTTCGAGGCCATGTAATCTTTATTGGGGTGTTAGCTTGGGAGTGTTGTATGTTCAATATTCAGAAGTTTTCTCGCTTGTATGGGATTCATAATGCATCATATTTTAGGGAGAAGTTGCGGAACCTAGAATCGTTGTTGGTTGATTTGAACCAGGTGATTTAAGAGGATGGTTCTTGCCTTGACATTGAGATAGCTATTGATTGGTTGCCCCATTAGGTTGCAGCATTGCACGAGAATCAATATGTGAGATATAAGTTTATGGCTCTAATGGATGCCCTAATGGATTCTAATTGTCAGTCACATGCGTTCTTTGCTCATTTGCAACAAAAAGCATGTACGTGAGAATATTGTCAGGATGCAAGATAGGCAAGGAGTATTGATTACTGATCCTACTTGTGTTCTAGATGTGTGTATGGACTTTTATCGCCATTTGTTAGGTCCGCAAGAGGTCATATCTCTTGATTTCATTACAGCTAAAGAGTCTTTTTTTCACTTAGTTCGTCTCCATGTATCAGATGTTTATGCAAATGAATTGGAAAGATATATTTTTGTGGATGAGGTAGAAGATGTGTTGAAGCATTTGCCTAAAGGGAAAAGTCTAGGATGGGATGGGCTCCCCAAAGAGCTTTTCACGAAGTATGTTGATAAGTTGAAGGTCCCTCTAGCTTCTATTTTTCAGGAGATGTGAAATACATGTATCATGCCTGCGAGTTGGAAGATTGGGCTTGTACGTTTATTGCCTAAAGTTTCATCCCCAGTTAATCTACATCAATGGAGACCAATCACATTGATGGAGACCATGTATAAGATATTTGCAAAGGTCTTGGCCAGTAGGTTGCAATAATTTCTTCCTACTTTGATTCATCCAAGGCAATATGGATTTATTAACGGTTGGAATATTTTGCATAATATATTGAATGTACGAATTGGAATTGATTATGCAAGGGCTTCAAGGCAAGAGGTGGTTATGATTCAACTGGATATTGAAAAGGCTTATGATCACATTGGTTGGTCTTTTCTTTCACAGCTTATGCAAGCTATGGGATTTGGCCCTCACATGTCTTCTTTGATTTATAATATTAGCCAACATGCAATGGCTAGGCTTATGATTAATGGTGGGGTAACTGAGCCCATTCATTTGACTCGAGATTGTTCAAGCAGGGATGGCCGCTTAGCCCTCTCTTATTTTCAATTGTTACACATCCAATCTTATCTTGATTGGATAAGCTAGTGGAGGACTAGGGCTTACTCTTCCAAGAAGCGGAGAGCAGATGGTCGGCCATGCATTATTGGGCAAATGATTTTTTCATGTTCCTTAAGGCTCAAAGAGATAATGTTCATAAGGCTATGGCTATTTGGGATACTTTTGATCTTGCTTTAGGGTTATACATTAATATGCAGAAATCTACTCAGATAAGCTGTACTAAGAGAGATTTACTTGGTTTGGGATGGAATGGCCAGATCCTACAAAGGGGATGCATCACACGCACTTGGGTTATTCGATTAGAGTTAGTGTTGATTCACAGGCTTTGTTGGCATGGATTTCTGCAAGGATAAATGATAAGTTTGTGTATTGGAAATCTCAGGATTGGCCTATGCACGTTCAGCTCAAAGTGGCACAATTCATTATGATTAGCATGACATCTTTTTTCTTGCCTTTATTGCTATGGATGAGTAAAGCTTTGCATCAAATACAATAGCCAATTAGATTTATGATATGGATAAGAGTAGGAAATAAGCCAGGGCAGACGTAGATTTCTTAGGAACATGTTAGGAGTGGAGGGGCAGCCTTATTAGATGTTAGATTACATATGGTCGCTAGGAGATGGCATTTATTGCAAGATATGTGTGTATGTCAAGAGCCATGGGTGGTAATAGTTAAGACCCTAATAGAGGAGGTCACACTTATGCATGGTGATACCAGGATTGATGGTACATGGTGGGATGTAGTGAATGGTTCCCAACAGGTTCGAGTGGTGGCTTCACCTCTCCTTTCTCATTTGATGATCTCATGGAAGGAGGTGTTGGCACACACTAAATGGAAGCCTTCAGATCAGCGGTTGCAGTTGAATTCTATGGCAGGTGAGGTGTTAGCTACTTCATGACTTCTGGAGTAGCCTAACAAACTTGTCGAGCGACCAAAATTTAATAGAATGGCTCAATTGGGACTAGTGAGAACTATGGATGATTTGTTGCCACGTAGAGGCCGCTCGCTTATTATCTTTTCAAAAAATCCGTCAATATTTTTTGGGTTCCACGTGGATATATACAGTTATGGGAGAAGGTGAGGGCATGCCTTACACCGTTTGGTGATATTCCTCAGTTGGAGGATCATCAACCTTGGTTAGATTGGGCATTTAGAAAGCCTCACGACATTGTCTAGCATACAACACATCAAGTGTACCATATGATGGTGGAAGATAAGCATTGGATCACTGAGAAGGCTAATAGGGTATGGAACATAAGGAAAAGTAGGGCCTGGTGTGGAAGGAAGTAATCTTACAGGGCTGGTGGTCTAAGATTCCATGTCAAGGGAAGGTGTTCCTATGGCGCATGCTAGTTGGAGGCCTACCATTGGGGGACCAGTTTTGCGAAAGTGACAAACTGCTTTTGGTAATTGTGTGTTTTGTACTACATGCTTGGAAACATGCCCACATTTTTTCATTTCTCTCTCTCTCTCTCTCTCTCTCTCTCTCACACACACACACACACACACACACACACATGTACACACCCGCATATGCACTAATGTAAACACACACTCTCTCCTCCCACACAAACTATCTCACACATAAATTCTCTCTCTCACGCACACACACACTCCCCCTCTCTTCACGCACACACCCTCTCACACACATACACACACACACTCTCTCTCTCTCTCTCTCTCTCTTTCACACACACATACACACACACACACACACACACACTTAAATAGATTCACCGCACAGAGTGGATTTCTCTGAGCAGTGTTTGGAGCGGGGTTTTTTTTTACAAACAACTCTCTCTCTATACCCATGTCTTCTCTTTCTTCTCCCTACTCCCACCCCTATCCACCCCAACCCAACCCAACCCAGCCCACCTCCTCTCCACACTTCCCCAGTCTATAGTCCAGCCTCTCCCCCCTCCCCCCCTCATGCTCTCTCTCCCCTTCCAACCCACTGCAAACCAGCACACTGTCCCTCTACATAGACTCTCTCTCTCTCTCTCTCTCTCTCTCTCTCTCTCTCTCTCTCTCTCTCTCTCTCTCTCTCTCCTTCAACATGCACCCTCGTGATCTCTCTCCCCCTCCAACCCACTGTTGTAACCAACACGCTCTCCCTCTACACACTCTATCTCTATCTCTCTCCCTCTCTTTCTCTCCCTCCTTCAACATGCACCCTCATGCTCTCTCCACCTCTATCTATCCCTCTCCCTCTCTCTCTCTCTCTCTCTCTCATTTTGCCACTGTACTCTCTCTCATTGCCATCGTATGCTCTCTCCCCCTATAATGCCCTCTCCCTCTCTTTCTCCATGCCCTCCCTCTCTCCCTCCCTCTCTTTCTCCCTCTAAACATTCTATCTCTCTCCCTCTCTTTCTCAACCTCCTTCAACACACACCCTCATGCTCTCTCCACCTCTATCTATCCCTCTCCCTCTCTCTCTTTCTCCCTCTACACTCTCTATCTCTCTCCCTCTCTTTCTCCCTCTACACTCTCTATCTCTCTCCCTCTCTTTCTCTTCCTCCTTCAACATGCACCCTCATGCTCTCTCCACCTCTGTATATCCCTCTCCCTCTCTCTCTCTCATTGTTGCCAATGTATGCTCTCTCCCCTTGTTTAGCCCTCCGCCCCCCCCTCTCTCATTGTTGCCAATGTATGCTCTCTCCCCTTGTTTAGCCCCCCCCCCCTCTCTCTCTCTCTCTCTCTCTCTCTCTCTCCCTCTACTCTCTCTCTCTCTCTCTCTCTCTCTCTCTCTCTCTCTCCCCCTCTGCACACACACACACTCTCTCTCTCTCTCTCTCTATTTCTCTTCGTCCTTTAACATGCACCCTCATGATGTCTCAACCTTTATCTCCCCCTCTCTCCCTCATTCCCTCTCTCGCTCTCTCTCTCTCTTGGATTGATGAGAGGGAGAGAGAAAAAGGGTTCAGGGTTTAGGTTGTGAGAGACAGAGAAGGAATGAGGAAGAGCTTCTTAAGGGACTATGTGTTTCCCTTTTCAATATTAAATTAATCAAAGCTCATTACTGCCACATTATTCACTCGTTGAAAAAGAATAAGGGGATTCTCTTAATTTTTTTATTTTATTAGAAGTTCTTTGTCGCCACTTTGTTCACTCGTTATTCGAAAAAGTAAAATTGAACTCCATTCCATTTTATTTTATTTCATTAACATCATAAAAAATGAGTATTTTCCTCTTTAAAAAATATCCTTCTTGAAAAAGATGGTGCAAGACACGGATTTCATGAAATGAAGATCCTTATGACATTATTCATAAATAGGATTACAAAAAAACCATCCGAAGGCATGTGATCATGCCATTTTCAAGGAGAGATACACATAAATGATCCCTTGACACCGTATGCTTACACTGGCATTAACCTTCTGGCACTCAAAATCCTAGCAAGGTCTCAGACGTGCTGGTGTATGAACATTTTATTTGCATCGAGCCCAAGTACATACAGGTAGACAAAATACATGTGCCTACATGTGCACGTAGACAAAATACATGTGCCTACATGTGCAGGTAGATAAAATACATGTGCCTATATGCATTAACCATTTGGCACCTCAAAATCCTGGCAAGGTCTCAGATGTGGCTAGTGTATGAACATTTTATTTGCATCGAGCCTAAGTACATACAGGTAGACAAAATACATGTGCCTACATATACAACAAATGGATGTCCACCACCTGCTCTCAACTAAAAATCTAGACATGTACAGCACGGTAGCTTTGTAATTGTCACATCATACCTCTCACCTTGCATCCTTGAAGAGTTAGACTCTCCTACAACCTCATGTTCCATTTTCTTCACAACCCTTTCTATAATTATTGAAGCTGACAAAGTGAGAGCATTGTCTATCTTCTTTACTTCTATTTGCAACACTCATGTCTTGTATCTCAAGGCTCTACTTACTGTTGTGTTCTTCTCTTGAAAAATCTCCTTTTACAGAGTAAATCACGTTCCTTCTAGAGCTTACACCTCATTTCTCATCAAGTTTGTGCCCTTTTAAACTGGCCAGATGCTGGGAGGCCACATGGGTGCATTTGTGTTTGTGGAGCATATGGACCATATGTGTGAACCACGCTTGTATTACATAATCACATCAACTATTTGCACTGCTAACCTATCCACTCACGCATCCCATGAAAACTTGGCACTGTGACCCCTCTTCCTGAATGCTTGATTTGTTTTCTACATTTCCCTGCTATAGCGGCCACCTAGCCATGCTTGACAAGTGACTTTATTGTTAATTTTTGTACGACGAATCACCCACATTGTATTGTGAATATCTGATTCCCATACTCTTTTCACCCCCACTAATTTCGATCCCTTACATAATCAAATTTGATCCCAAAAAATATATATTTTTTAGTTTTTTTTACCTCTTAAACTAGATTAATCCCTCTTTAATGACAAAAACCAGTCAATTACGAAAGATTAGTTGATTTCAAGAGTTTTTATGAGTTTTTGAGAAATTTGAAAAAAATTAAGCTACTCCTAATATTTGCTAACACTCTAATGCATACAAATCAAACAAAAAACACATAAATCAAACAAAAATTAATGATTTTAGCTCTATGTTTAACTCTAAAAAGAGCTAAAAATCACTAAAAATTACATTCTATTATATTTTTGATACAATTGGAAGCAAACAAAGCCTAATACACTCTACGTGAGAGCCCTAGGAACATTAAAAACCAAATTAACTAACAATAAAAACAACAATTTAAGCTAAAAATTAAGCAAAAAATCATTCTTTACAAAACAAAAAAGAGAGCTATTCTTCACCAAATCACACATAAATCTCCATAAAAAACCACATCTTTTTTCATGGGAAGCCACTAATCAAGACAATGGGCAATGGATATGCATAGATTAGAAAGCAAAAAATAGAAAAAGCCAAGGGATAGCTCCCCAGCAGTGGTGCCAAAAATATTATGGCTCATCCAAACCCCCCCTTGAAACACATCCAACAAGAGTCTGATTACTTGGTGAATTGCAACTATCGTGAGGATCTTTCTAATGGCTGAGCTTGTAATCCTTGAGGTCTCCAAAATCTACAACTCTTTGAGAAGCAATTACACTATGCCTCTCGCGAGCGTTGTCACACCCGCCCCGTTGCACGTGTACTCGTCCCTCCTCTCACCTCACTTCACTCACACACACTTACTAACATGGGATTAGAGAGAGATTAGAAAGAGAGACTCTATTGCACAATGGGAGAATCCTTTGTAGTAAGAGAGATATTCACTTATATACATGGCCATAAGTGTTCACACTCACTTAAACTGTGGCCGGTTGGGCACTTTAGGCTTATAAGAGGCCTAATGCTATTACAATGACTACTCTCATAATATATCCATGAAGTATATCACTTGGGACTTCATCCTAACTTACTACCACACACTCTTGAAGTGGAAATCGCCATAAGTATTCCCTAGGACCATTATGGGTGGCTGTTCAAGCTATAGATTTGGACACCATTGCTTCATATCTTGAATGTATGACCTTTTGGTGCATCTACCTTGACTCCTTGATATAAGATAATGGTAGTAGCTCTTGTTAACCCTAGGAATGGGTTAATAGTACCTTCTCTCTCTCTCTCTCTCTCTCTCTCTCTCTCTCTACACATCCCACATCCCACTAGCTATGTATGGTGTAGCCCTAGAGGATGAGTGGTAGAACATAGAGAGGTTCCACGCATGATCAACCGTAAGCCATAATTAAAACCACATGACAGTATAGATGCCCTCTTGTAAACCATCATTTACGTACAACATGTATACACTCTCGAGAGAAGTTGCCTCTCATACTTAGCAATGGAGTCCTCTATGCAATTACATTAGGAGATGGAGAGGAAGCGATAAGACATGATGAATTAGCCTCCTCTTTCTTGACACGGCCAGCACCATTACCTACACATGCATGGTATTCAGTGGTTTTATGCACATGCCATATAGATGGATCATCTCCCCCCATTTTAGTACAGCTTGGATTCCCCTTACATTGACCTTTTGCTGTAGGAGATCAACTAGATCATCTAACTAGATCTAATTGGACTAGGATGTGAGTGTCCCTATCAGAGATTAGTAAGGAATGTAAGTTCTACAGAGATCACTTCACGAGACTAAGACAACTTCTTTAAGATCCCAAGATACATACAAATACACACGTCACATGCGATGCATATCGCAATTGGCCAACTCAAGGTATCCTTCTAGTGCCTCAAGGTAGAGAGGATATGCTGTGAGGGGTAGAGAATGATGCACACTATATGTTTAACTCATGGTCTATTATGAAATATAGGGGATATTCCACTACCTTTTTCTGGGAGGGTCGCACGGGTGATGAAGTATGATGATCATAGATACCTGGGCATGTACTTGATGGAGCTCAGATGACACAAGGATCTAGTACTAAGGTAGCACACTTAGAGATAGGCCCAACTTGCACCTCTTAGAGATAGGCCCATCTTGCACCTCTTAGCATAAACCATCACCTTATAGATTTCTTCATGGTACACGCATCCATGTCAAAGTCAACCACTAGTGTCTCTACTCTTCTAATCTTGGATCCCACCACACATACCCACCTGAGCACTCCAATAAGAAGCTCTCACAATGAAGCCATATTTATACTACAAGCCAGAGAATTCTCAATGAAGTCAGATCTATACTACAAGCCAGATGCCCTCAATCCAAAGCACATGGCCCTCTACCTAATATAGACAAATCTAGAAGATTCTCTATCATGATATGACATGTTCCCATAATAAAGGCCATTAGATCAATTCTAGATGAGACAAGTATCGTATCACTCAACACAGGATCATTAGTTGATTACATGTATATACACTAGTGTTAGATGACATCTTTTTACCATTTCATTTAGTTTTCCATGGCTCGATTTCTCCGTGGCACCATTTTATCACTTTTGGTCTCATAGACCCTTCAAGTCTTTCGTAGATGCTCTCTCTCTCTCTCTCTCTCTCACCTGCCAAAATAGATGGCACTCCTATATGCACACTCCCTCTATCATATCCCCCATTAGCCCCCACCTCTGCCCCATCTCCAGATCCTCCCCATATCACTACCTCTGCTTTTACAAAGGGTATGGTCCTCAAAGACATCAATAGACTAAGTAATGGGTTGGCTCAAGATCATGAGGGACTCACTCTCTTGAGTACATCTCACATGCCAATGTGATTCCCTATCTCCCCTACAATGAGAAGAAGGATTTCCACCTAGTTGGTCCGCTAACACCATCATCCCCATCCTTAAAGCTAGAGATCCACTTGTTCCTAGTAACTACAGAATAATAACGATTGGCCACACATTGGTAGGAATCTTGATCCCCTACTACTCTATGCAGATGACATCATCCTCCTTTTAGATTCAATCGAGGGGCTTCATAGACATTTGGATTCCTTCCATGATTTTTGCACTTAGCAAGACCTCATTGTTTACCTCGGCAAAACCAAGGTAATATGGTCTTCAATACCTCTTGCCCCTTCATATCCAAATTGAGCTTCACATATAGAGGAGATCATGTGGAGATTGTCTCATCCAATGTCTACCTTGGTGTCACTTTTAGTGGCCCATGCTTTGCCATGGTTCTCGTAGCACATGCTAAGTGAGATGCTAAGTGAGACACGGGGATATGCTGCCTTAAGCTTACTTGTAGCAATGATTCTAGGCACATCTCTAAGGAGCCCAAGACAAAGTTGTTAAAGACTTGAAGCTCACATGGTGTGCAAGAGTAGGAGACTATGTAGAGTGAAATAGCGAGACTCATAGTGAGTGTGTGAGAGTAAAAGTGCAAGAATGATTGGCACGGGTACTTCTTCTATTAATTGTAAAATGAAAGTACAAGGGCATTTTTTATAGGCTTGGTTGAGTCTTATCTTTAGCTAAATTAAAGGCCTAAATCGTAGAAGAGAATATCTACCTAAAGATATTGACATCATTGCTTAGCTAAAGTCTTAAGCGGGTTATTTAGGAGGAACTCATACATACACATAAAGGGAAGACACAAGGTGGACTACGAAACCCAACAAGGCCCTCTTCAGAATCAATGAGGTGTTATGAGGGTAGCCTTCATATGCATGATAATTTTGGCCTTTGCTACAGCCATAGCATACATGCAACTTGTGACACAACAGGTATCTTATGTGACTGCTACAGTGTTACTTTAGCACAACCCGTGTACTGCTTCCTTTGCCTGTTGCTTTGCTCCTTAGCTTGAACCAAGATTTGATACCATAATTACAATGTGGAGAAAAGAGAAAGCTTGAGTTCCTTGCAAGAAAACACACACACACACACACACACACACACACACACACACACACACACAAGAGAGAGCAAGACACAAGAGAGAGAGATGGCTGAATTTTTTTCTATCTTATTCTCTTCTCTTCTCTACATTCAGACAGATGCAAACACACACACAAGAGAGAGAGAGAGAGAGAGAGAGAGAGAGAGAGAGAGAGAGAGATGGCTGAATTTTTTATATCTTCTTCTCTTCTCTTCTCTGCATTTAGATAGACGCTCACTAAATCATCATCATCTTCTCTTCTCTTCTCTACATTCAAACAAATGCTCACTAAATCATCATCATCTTCTCTTCTCTTCTCTACATTCAAACAAATGCTCATTAAATCACCATCTTCCATTGATACATTGATAGACCCAAGGAATTAAACAATGCCCTTGATCTTTAAATCATACGTATTGATATAGACATGTTTTTCTTCTCCACACACAGTATGCCACTCTTGTTTTAGCTCTACAATTTCCTTGCCTTTGTGTTGGTCTGAAACATTTGCACCATGTTTTGCCATGTAACTGCTAGAGTGTTGGCATCATATATGTGTCCTATCATTGTGTTTGTGTCTGACACTAATTGAAAGCCAATACATGACTTTCCTTACACCTTGGTTCCAATCCTTGCTGGGGAGAAAAGCCTTGCTGATGCCTAGAACGCTATAAACCATCTACAGGTGTAGCTTCACACAACCCAGGAAGAAGCCAAAGTCCGCCATGCCAACTGTTCCCTCGCCTAGCGGGAAGACAAGAGATGTGCCGCATCACCCAAATCACCCAAGATGGCCATGAGCATATCTGCACATGCTTCAAGGCCTACAAACACGTCACATAGAAGACAATGGTGCAAAAGGATGTGTAGTTAACGAGCAACTAAGGAACACGCTAGCCAAGCAAAACCAACAGCTCTGGGGTAGGCATCCATTGAAATAGAACGTAAAGTCAACAACTTGATGGATGCCCACCCTCTCCTATCCACCTCAAAACCCTGCCCACATCCTCAAGCTCAACTTCTGGGCCCTCCAGCTAAACCATCTCCAAAATATCTTTCTTGATGAGCCCATCACTACCTCTACCCTCTTCTACCTCATCACAAAAATCCCTCCCCACTCCATTAAATTACTTGTCACCCTCTTCCTCCAGAGCCAAATCTCTTGTGTGACAACCCCACAAGCCTCTTCACCCTCCCCATCCATCCTCTCATCATCGCCAATCTCTCCACTTGGGTCCATCTCCTAGAGTATGAACAAGCCACATCGCCAATCTCTCCACTTGGGTCCATCTCCTAGAGTATGAACAAGCCACATACGCCAATGCATCCACACCGAGCTCACGGTACACCTGGCCTCTGTCCGTACCCATATGCTTCCTCCAAGTTAGTAATTGTCCTCACCTACATGGAATGGCAAGGATGGCCCGACATCTACATGGCCTACAAATCCCTTCTTTTCCACGCCATCAAACCATACCCCCCCCAAGGCCTCCTTGTATTATACAACAAGATCTACCATCAATTGGAAATCATAGCAGTCACACTGCCATAACCAATTTGATGACTCGTACCCTCCCCAAGGCCTCCTTGTATTGTATAACAAGATCTACCGTCAACTAGAAATCATAGCAGTCACACTGCCATAACTAATTTGATGACTCACATGTGGCTTTCCCCCAAGACTTCACCATCAAAGAGGATCAATAGGCCAAAGCCTTCTTCTTCTCCAAAAGACCTTCTACAACCCCCATGGGAGAGATGACGGAGACAACATTGATGATGATGACAATGACAACAATGATCCCCTCACCAGTGGGTGACCCACATGCCTTGCAGCCTCAGCCCCTCAAACCCCCCACCCTCCATGCCAAACTCCTCTCCGACACACCAGCTTTCCCCATCCAACCTCCTCATTGATCACCCTTCCCCTATTTCCCTCACCAACATATCACCCCGCCTCATGTACCCTTTCCACCCCCTTCTCCGATGCCACACCACATTCCTCCCTCTGTCTTGGATTGGGCCTGCCGCACTACTCCCCCATGACCAACCTTTATCGTCAGCATGCCCACCCACCCTCCTTAATGCTATTAACCACTTTGGTTAACATCATTTTTCAAGCGTGGTTATGCTTCTTGTAATCTATCATTATGTAACCGTGCAAAGCACTTATTGAGAAAAGATATATGGGATGACTGAACTTACGACTTGTGTAATGCCAGTCGTAGGAATCAGCTAGATGTACATACAGCTAGGAAGCCAATTTTGGAATCCCAATTGTAAATGGACAGCCGGCCATTGTAAAAAGTGAGCTCATGTATATAAATGATTTTATGAAATATGAAAGGGACAATCCCATTTGTCACAATTGAGTCTTGCTCTCTCTCTCTCTCTCTCTCTCTCTCGTGTTTATGGTTGCATGCTTGTGTTTATGAATGCTTGCTTGCTTGATTGTGGTGTATGCATGGAATGGATGGTGTTAGTCTAACTTCTCTCTTCTTCTCCCTTCTCTTGTCTTCCTCTCAAGATCCCTCTTACATGCACATTGGCATTGAGTGGAGGTAGAGCTCTCCATAGGTCCCTTCTTCCTTGCTCATTACCTAGCTTGTGGATCTCCATTTAAGTGACACAAGTGGAAGTGGAGTGAGCCCCTAGCAAAATCTCAAAGGGGAGTTAGCCCTCATTAGGGTTGGCTGAATGCAAGTCTCTAAATTGACCCTTGCATGGCATCATTATTTTCTTCTCTCCATAAATTTCACTTACTAGAGCCATCACATTGCCCGGTTGGAGTGCAAATCCACCAATGGTTGCATGTTGGATGTGTTTATTTTCTTGTTGTTTGTTTTGTTTACTCTTAACATGGAGAAATGGAGATCAATGGAGCACGAGGGGCATCGAAGTCTTCATCGTATGCGGGAGACACAAGTTAGGCACTTGAACTTTACTCTTGAGATTCATGCAATTTTTGGTTTTGTTAAGTTTTTCACAATTATCTTAATTCTCTAATTAATCTCAAGTAATTAGGCATTCTAGGCATCATTGGGTAGCTAGAGACTAGCTCTAGCCTCTTACAAAAATAAAAACTCAAAAAAACATTTGGGAAATACTTGAACCATCATAAATCTGAGGGGGAGAAGAGGTAAAATTTTCACTCTAGAATATTTTCTGAGAAGCATATGGATGTACACTTCTCAATGCCACAGCCATGTCTTTTTGTTTCATTCCTTAGAGCATATCTTCCAGTATCTCCTGCATAAAATTGAGAAGAGGAATAAACTACACTAAGCATGAAGAGCACATCTAGTATCTCCTACATTAAATTGAGCGGATGGCATTTTAAAAGGAATAAACAACATTAACTAAGCATGCAGAGCATTAAACAAGGGGTACAAATATAATATCAGGGAATTTATGTGGGTGGATGTAAGCACCTGGACTATTAAAGATCTCTCTGAACTGACGAGTGTACGGCCATACCATTTAAATCGTACGCCCGTACCATCTTGATCGTACATCCATTCCTTCTCTAAAGCCATGCCTGTTCCATTTCCTTGCCCACGAAGTGTATGCCCATGTCTTCTTTATCATGCCCGTTCCTTCTTCTCTCTACCCACGGCCACGTCTGCCATTTTTGCAAACGTACACCCATACCATCTAGAGCATATGTCCATTCTTTAATTTTATACAAGCACATATCCGTACCCTTCCTGTGTATAGCCACGCTCGTGTCCTCCTGGAAACGTACACCTATGTCATTTTTGCCATGCTTGTTCCATTCCCTTACCAAAAACCATATGCCCGTGTCCTCATCTAAGCGTATGCCCATACCTTCTGGAAAGCGTACACCAATACCATTCCAAAAAAGGAAAGATAAAGAGACTATCCACAAGGGGGTCCAACACTGCTATTCCACACATCAATGCACTTACGCTCAGGAAAACTAGTGCGAAACAACCCTCTATTCGGACAATATAAACTATCTTGACGCTCCCTTGCTCATAAGATCAGATCCATCAGTCAACACGGCTTGGAGCCAAATGATGTTAGTCTTTTTGACAGCACCAGTGAGAGTGAGGATCATCCCAGCACAAGACCAATCACTCTTGACCTAGAGACAGGAGGAACGGAGGCTAGTGTGTATGACCACCTATTCTAGAGCAAGACCCAATATCCCCTACCCATTCACAATGAAGCCTTGCTTTGAGACTCTAGAGCTTATCCTGGGAAACTCATAGTCATACGAGCAACATCCCAAGGCTAGAGGTATGGAAAACCAACCTGAAAGAGAGCTCACGCCGCCTCTAGATTCTAGAATGGAGATAGGGCAAAGGGAAAGTAACCAAACCCAGACTCATCCACCAGTTTGGAGGGCCATGCCCGCCTTAGGAATGGTTGATTCATACCAAGCCCAGAGACCAGTGCTAAACCTAGGACAAGAACTAGCTCTTAAGGGACCGAGACGTCCTACTAGAGAGAGAGGGCCTACCTAGCCCCATGATATCAGCATGGAGAACCAATAATACCCTCCTCACGGAGCATACCTCCTCACGGAGCATACCCAAGATACCATATAGGGCCATGTGAAGCAGCACAACCCAATCCTCCCGAACTAGCACCTGCTCTCCAACCATGGGCTAACCTTTGAGGATAGCCATGGAAATAAGGAGGGGGTAGATGTCGGCGTCACACCCCAGCCTACACAAGGGACTAGGTAGGAGAGAAACAAACCTGCTGACATCTGTAAACTGATCACTAAGTTCGATGGGACTGCACTTAGAGATGTTTAATCACATCTGGGAAGCCTTCGGCCATGTGGATGACCAAGTCAAGGTAAGTTCCTTTGGCCTCACCCTAGATGGCAAAGCTGGCCAATGGTTTAGGTCCTTGAAGACAGAAGATAAGGCCACCTTCGAAACCTTGAAAGAGGCCTTTAAGGTGAATTTCTTTGGCCTCACCCTAGATGGCAAAGTTGGCCAATGGTTTAGGTCCTTGATGAAGACAGAAGATAAGGTCACCTTCAAAGCCTTAAAAGAGGCCTTCAAGGTGAATTCCTCTGGCCTCACCCTAGATGGCAAAGTTGGCCTCACCCTAGATGGCAAAGTTGGATACTCCCATCAAGGAACCAGATGAGGTCCCGTAGAGTAGCTACACAATGTCAAACAAAAGAACAGTGAAACCATTCGGGACTACATCAACAGGGTAAGGTATCTCCACTCCTATTGTAGTGCTAGAGGTAAGTTCTTGATGAAAGTCTAATTGGGAGATTTCTAAAAGGCCTAGATGACTTACCCTTACATAATTCTTTGTATGCCCTAGCCCCCCATACCTCCTTTGAGTAATGCTGCAGGAGTGCTATGGACTTCGAGGATAACTTCAAGGGAACGCATTCCTGAGAACTTCATGAGGGTACATCTGAGGCTTCATTCAAAACAACTAGCACCATATCTAAAGGAAAAAACAAGGAATCTAGCTTGGGACAACAGGTTGAACAGTTGGCGACTACATTAATTCAACAAGTGACCCAACATTGGAAAACAGACCAAGGCCGGGATTGAGTTGTTCAACCCCATCTCTACCCTAAGAGGGAGCTAGTGTGATGCCCGATTTGTTGAGCTAACCATACTAACACGAAGTGTCCACATCAATGACCCCATCCCACCCTCTACTGCACATACTGCCAAAGATGGGGCAGTCATGAAATTACAAATTGCTATCAGCAAAGGTTTGCTCAAGCCTGAGCCCTACCTCAAGCCCTGTCAGCAAACCCTAGGTAACCACTGGCCTTGCTAGCACCTCCACTTCATAACACACCTCAACTAGGCCAGGAAGTGAACCAAAGAGGAATCCTTAGGGTACCAGAGATGCCCTTACCACCACTTGTATTTCCACCTCAACCCCCATTACCACGAGTCACACTAACCTTGATGAAAAATTTAGGGGATGAGGAGGAAGTCATTGAAGGACCCACTTATGAGCCTCTTGAACCAAATAGTCCACCCTCCTAGATTTTAAGCCACTATGTGATGGAGGGTGACCAGATGTACCCTATGTACTTAGCCACCCCAACTCCACGGGGAGACGGGACATGAATAATGTGGCTAAATGACCACCCATGCAATGTTACCATTGCGCAGGACCTCACCGAGTAGTTGTTGAGAGTCCAATCAAAAAAGGGATGGCAAGTACTTCCGTAGGTGCTTCCACACTAACCCCTTTATACATTGGCTGTGGGATTGTCCACATGTATAAGGATTGTCGTTAAGAGCAAGCACAACATGAAAAGCTCGTGAAGTTAACCCCAGCACCAGCATTAACTTGAGTGTAAGAGATGGCTTCATCCATACGGTCCCTCTCAACGCAGTGACCAGATTGCAGAACAGACAAAGGGCTGCCAGCTCACGATGCAGTGGAGGCATTGACCTCACAAAACTAGGCACACGTAAAAGTTTTATCTCAAAAACATGTCTCAAAAAACAAACACGTGCGACTAGACACTCGCAAAAAGAAGACCATGAAAATTGGAAAAGGGGATAGCCGGGTAGTCATTAAAAGCAGTTTAGAAGATGGCGCAACCACCCATGCATCAACCTCTTCATCTGAAGAGGAACAACTACTACCTTCAGCCATCGTGCCAAGGAGCCAATTGACCCTAACTAGCTTCCCAAAAAGCTAGCTGAATACCCTAATCCCATTGTGGAAAAGGAAAGGCTAATGGAAGCCCAAGAATTGGTTCGGGATTGCCAAGCTCAACTTGAGGATGATCCTCCAACAACATCTTACCTAGAGCCATGCCCCTCACAGTTTGCAACATGCGACCTTTTAAAGAGGCTCAGGTATATAACAAAGAGCTCCCAGAACAAGCACCCCCCTAATAGGGCCAACACAAGCAACAGCACCCACTACGACATCTACCCCCCACCAAGGAAATCGGGTGGCTAAATATCTTAAAAATCTAGGGGATGACCACCTCAAAAGCACAGAGACAGAAGTCCAAATCCCAATACCCTATACGAACAAGAGCTTGCAGACAAGCCAAGGTGACCTTCCTTAAGGAACCACATCTGCTCCCAGAGACATTGCAGGTCTCTCTTCCCCTTCCTCTCTTCTCAGATACAGATCCCCATTGGCACCTTGCTTCAAGGTAGCCCAAGCTTATAGAAGGATCTAAAACATTGGATGGAGGGATGCCTCTCAGAGTAGGGATGCAAGAATCCACAGAGCTTAATAGCTCTAATGAGACTGAGGAGGATGAACTCATTGAACCCCATGGGATCACTGGCACCCCCATGGTTTGAGTCAACAAACTCGGACAATATTTTGAAGGCGATGAACTCAATGCGGCATTACCAAAAACCTTTGCAATGGCCTCCAGTTCACTGCCATCCTCGATGGGGGAGGGGGGGGGAGAGTAAGCATTTTCACCAAACAATGTTGGGAGAAATGGGGGGCACCAACCATGGATGACATGACCTTGTTGGTAAAACTTGCTGATGGGCCACCGCAACCATTGGTCTTTTAAAGGATCTAAAAATCAAGCTCCTTTGGAACCACATTTTGCACCTTTGTGGATGAACTTCGATCAGCCAGTTTCATATGATTGCATCCTTGGATGACCCTTTATCGAGGGAGACAAAAATGATCCATGACTAGGATATCAACCATATCTATATTCAGAGAAAAGACCAAATAGTCAAGATCAACCTATGCACTTGGAAGGTTCATCCCATGAGCAGTCGACCCTTTGTAGAGGACTCAGTAACAACCACCTGATCCACTACAGTCCACCTATGCTAAACTTTCCAAATAAAACAATAGACGAGGAAAAGGATAGCAAGGAATGTGCACCCCTCCCAGAGCCAAAAGACTCTAAGAATTGGATGCATATCCTTATTTTGCTACCTTGGACATACTTCTGAGGTACACATGAACCAGGTTCGTGATAGCTGATGGGTAGGAGATTACATCTCTCTACATGCTTAGCACCGCATACTTGCCCCTGAAGTTGCCACTCGTGAGCTTGAAAAGGCCGGTAATGTAGAACCATCACGACGAAGAACATGCTCACGTAGAACTTGCAAACCTGATGGATTCCTTGGACAAGAATGTTATGCCTTCCCTACTGACTTAGACACCCACTGGCTTAAATACGTAGGAGTAATTGAAGCACATGAACACTTCAACCAAGTCTGGAAAAAAGAAGTTCACCAGTAACTCCCTCTTGTTCCACACGACCACCCCCAAACCAACGGAACTTGTTGACCCCCCCAACCGGAATTGCAAAAGCTTTCCCGCTCTACGTGAAAAGCACACAACAAGAAGTTAGCGCTCACATAAAAGAGGAAAGTGCTAAAGGGAAGAGACTAAACAATTCCCCAAACACTTCATAACATTTAAGATGGCCTATAGGTTTGTACAATATGACTCGGCCCATAGGTCTCACAACAACGGAGAGCCAGGGACCTCGTATGATGGTCCAGCCAAGGTGGAGGAAGTTAACCTAGTGGGCCTAGGCAAAGACCCGAGGCTAATTTACATTGGGGATGACCTCTCGACCAAGGAGGAAACCAAACTCATCGCTCTGCTCACTCAATTCCAAGATTTCTTCTCATGAAAGTACATAGATATGAAGGGTGTATCTCCCGAAGGGGTCAAACACACCATTCCTATGATTGATGGAGTGAGACGACCGGTCAAGCAAAGAGCCCTATGAATCCAAAGTACTCCAAGATAGTCTGGAAAGAAATTGATCACCTCATAGACGCCAGATTTATCTATGAAATTGAGCACACGGAATGGGTATCACCCATAGTGATAGTGCTGCCCAAAAAGAATGGAAAGGTGCGAGTGTGCGTGGAGCTCAAAAAGGTCAATGCTGCCACTATACATAATCACTATCCCTTGCCCTTCATAGAGCACGTGCTCGAAAGAGTCGCAAGAAAGGAAGCCTATAGCTTCTTGGATGGATTCTCTGGATACAATCAAGTATTTTGATCGATCCCAAAGAAGCCTATAGCTTCTTGGATGGATTCTCTGGATACAATCAAGTATTTTGATCGATCCCAAAGATCAACACAAAATGACCTTTGCTATTGAATGGGGAACTTATGCATACCGTGTCATTCCTTTTGCGTTGACCAATGCCCCCAGCACCTTCCAGCATTATCTTATGTGCACGGCCTATGAGGAGTATCTCTGAAAATTCTGTGAGGTCTTTATGGATAACCTCTATGTCAATTCCACATGGAAAGCACACCTTGAATGTTTACGGAAGGTGCTAGAAAGATGTAGGCTCTACCATATTTCCTTGAACCCTCTCAAATGCTAATTCTGGGTTTGGCATGGAGTCATCCTAGGACAGCTACCAACTTTAAGGGAGTCCAGCGCTTCATGGGACACATCGGGTATTATCGGTGTTTCATTTTCATGTATGTTGATATAGCTCGCCCCCTTTACCGACTCATGATCCTCTTTGAGTGGAAAGAGGAATGCCAAAAGGTGTATACCACCCTAAAGAAAGCCTTTGCAAGTGCTCCTATTTTGAGGTCCCCCAATTGGGACATCATATTTCATGTCCACATTGATGCCTTCGCCTTTACAATTGGGTGTGTGCTGGCCCAGCCTAGTGAACATAAGATGGATTTCCCCATCAGATTTTCTAGCTGTGCCAACTTAACGATGTAGAACAAAATTATACCACCACCACTGAGAGAGAAGGGTTAACTATGGTTTACATGGTCAAGAAGCTTTGTCATTATCTCCTCGCAAAACCAAATTTATCTTCTTTGTATACCATCAAGTTCTTCTTTATCTAGTAAACAAACCCTGCACAAATGGAAGAATCACCCAATGGTTTCTAATCTTGCTTGAGTTCGACTTCATTGTCATAGTACGGAAGGACTCACAACATGTCTTGGTAGACCATATGTCTCGCATCCCAAACCGTGAGCCATCGAGGGGAGTCGATGATGACGATTTACGAGATGCCACCTTGTTCCAACTGTGCTTATTTCCGGAATAGGGAGAGGAGGTTGCACACTTCCTCACTAATGGCCTACTAGTTGACCCACTCCTCAACAAAGACCATGCAACATGACGTAGAGTTGGCCTACCTATAGAGTTGGGGGGCACCAACCATGGATGGCATGACCTTGTTGGTAAAACTTACTGATGGGCCACCGCAACCATTGGTCTTTTAAAGGATTTAAAAATCAAGATCCTTTGGAACCACCTTTTGCACCTTTGTGGATGAACTTCGATCGGCCAGTTTCATATGATTGCATCCTTGGATGACCCTTTATGAGGGAGACGAAAATGATCCATGACTAGGATATCAACCATATCTATATTCGGAGAAAAGACCAAATAGTCAAGATCAACCTATGCACTTGGAAGGTTCATAAGATTGCATCCTTGGATGACCCTTTATCGAGGGAGACAAAAATGATCCATGACTAGGATATCAACCATATCTATATTCGGAGAAAAGACCAAATAGTCAAGATCAACCTATGCACTTGGAAGGTTCATCCCATGAGCAGTCGACTCTTTGTAGAGGACTCAGTAACAACCACCTGATCCACTATAGTCCACCTATGCTAAACTTTCCAAATAAAACAATAGACGAGGAAAAGGATAGCAAGGAATGTGCACCCCTCCCAGAGCCAAAAGACTCTAAGAATTGGATGCATATCCTTATTTTGCTACCTTGGACATACTTCTGAGGTACACATGAACCAGGTTCGTGATAGCTGATGGGTAGGAGATTACATCTCTCTACATGCTTAGCACCGCATACTTGCCCCTGAAGTTGCCACTCATGAGCCTGAAAAGGCCGGTAATGTAGAACCATCACGACAAAGAACACGCTCACGTAGAACTTGCAAACTCGATGGATTCCTTGGACAAGAATGTTATGCCTTCCCTACTGACTTAGACACCCACTGGCTTAAATACGTAGGAGTAATTGAAGCACATGAACACTTCAACCAAGTCTGGAAAAAAGAAGTTCACCAGTAACTCCCTCTTGGTCCACACGACCACCCCCAAACCAACGGAACTTGTTGACCCCCCCAACCGGAATTGCAAAAGCTTTCCCGCTCTACGTGAAAAGCACACAACAAGAAGTTAGCGCTCACATAGACGAGGAAAGTGCTAAAGGGAAGAGACTAAACAATTCCCCAAACACTTCATAACATTTAAGATGGCCTATAGGTTTGTACAATATGACTCGGCCCATAGGTCTCACAACAACGGAGAGCCAGGGACCTCGTATGATGGTCCAACCAAGGTGGAGGAAGTTAACCTAGTGGGCCTAGGCAAAGACCCGAGGCTAATTTACATTGGGGATGACCTCTCGACCAAGGAGGAAACCAAACTCATCGCTCTGCTCACTCAATTCCAAGATTTCTTCTCATGAAAGTACATAGATATGAAGGGTGTATCTCCCGAAGGGGTCAAACACACCATTCCTATGATTGATGGAGCGAGACGACCGGTCAAGCAAAGAGCCCTATGAATCCAAAGTACTCCAAGATAGTCTAGAAAGAAATTGATCACCTCATAGACGCCAGATTTATCTATGAAATTGAGCACACAGAATGGGTATCACCCATAGTGATAGTGTTGCCCAAAAAGAATGGAAAGGTGCGAGTGTGCGTGGAGCTCAAAAAGGTCAATGCTGCCACTATACATAATCACTATCCCTTGCCCTTCACAGAGCACGTGCTCGAAAGAGTCGCAAGAAAGGAAGCCTATAGCTTCTTGGATGGATTCTCTGGATACAATCAAGTATTTTGATCGATCCCAAAGATCAACACAAAATGACCTTTGCTACTGAATGGGGAACTTATGCATACCGTGTCATTCCTTTTGCGTTGACCAATGCCCCTAGCACCTTCCAGCATTATCTGCTGATGTGCACGGCCTATGAGGAGTATCTCTGAAAATTCTGTGAGGTCTTTATGGATAACCTCTATGTCAATTCCACATGGAAAGCACACCTTGAATGTTTACGGAAGGTGCTAGAAAGAAGTAGGCTCTACCATATTTCCTTGAACCCTCTCAAATGCCAATTCTAGGGTTGGCATGGAGTCATCCTAGGACATATTGTCTCCAAACAAGGGATCTCCACTAATGACAAAAAGGCGCGGCTCATCCTTGAGCTACGACCTTTAAGGGAGTCCAGCGCTTCATGGGACACATTGGGTATTATCGGTGTTTCATTTTCATGTATGTCGATATAGCTCGCCCCCTTTACCGACTCATGATCCTCTTTGAGTGGAAAGAGGAATGCCAAAAGGTGTATACCACCCTAAAGAAAGACTTTGCAAGTGCTCCTATTTTGAGGTCCCCCAATTGGGACATCATATTTCATGTCCACATTGATGCCTTCGCCTTTACAATTGGGTGTGTGCTGGCCCAGCCTAGTGAACATAAGATGTCAGATTTTCGAGCTGTGCCAACTTAACGATGTAGAACAAAATTATACCACCACTGAGAGAGAAGGATTAACTATGCTTTACATGGTCAAGAAGCTTTGTCATTATCTCCTCGTAAAACCAAATTTATCTTCTTTGTATACCATCAAGTTCTTCTTTATCTAGTAAACAAACCCTGCACAAATGGAAGAATCACCCAATGGTTTTCTAATGGAAGAATCACCCAATGGTTTCTAATCTTGCTTGAGTTCGACTTCATTGTCATAGTACGGAAGGACTCACAACATGTCTTGGTAGACCATATGTCTCGCATCCCAAACCGTGAGCCATCAAGGGGAGTCGATGATGACGATTTACGAGATGCCACCTTGTTCCAACTGTGCTTATTTCCGGAATAGGGAGAGGAGGTTGCACACTTCCTCACTAATGGCCTACTAGTTGACCCACTCCTCAACAAAGACCATGCAACATGACGTAGAGTTGGCCTACCTATAGAGTTGGGGGGCACCAACCATGGATGGCATGACCTTGTTGGTAAAACTTACTGATGGGCCACCGCAACCATTGGTCTTTTAAAGGATTTAAAAATCAAGATCCTTTGGAACCACCTTTTGCACCTTTGTGGATGAACTTCGATCGGCCAGTTTCATATGATTGCATCCTTGGATGACCCTTTATGAGGGAGACAAAAATGATCCATGACTAGGATATCAACCATATCTATATTCGGAGAAAAGACCAAATAGTCAAGATCAACCTATGCACTTGGAAGGTTCATATGATTGCATCCTTGGATGACCCTTTATCGAGGGAGACAAAAATGATCCATGACTAGGATATCAACCATATCTATATTCGGAGAAAAGACCAAATAGTCAAGATCAACCTATGCACTTGGAAGGTTCATCCCATGAGCAGTCGACCCTTTGTAGAGGACTCAGTAACAACCACCTGATCCACTACAGTCCACCTATGCTAAACTTTCCAAATAAAACAATAGACGAGGAAAAGGATAGCAAGGAATGTGCACCCCTCCCAGAGCCAAAAGACTCTAAGAATTGGATGCATATCCTTATTTTGCTACCTTGGACATACTTCTGAGGTACACATGAACCAGGTTCGTGATAGCTGATGGGTAGGAGATTACATCTCTCTACATGCTTAGCACCGCATACTTGCCCCTGAAGTTGCCACTCATGAGCCTGAAAAGGCCGGTAATGTAGAACCATCACGACGAAGAACACGCTCACGTAGAACTTGCAAACCCGATGGATTCCTTGGACAAGAATGTTATGCCTTCCCTACTGACTTAGACACCCACTGGCTTAAATACGTAGGAGTAATTGAAGCACATGAACACTTCAACCAAGTCTGGAAAAAAGAAGTTCACCAGTAACTCCCTCTTGGTCCACACGACCACCCCCAAACCAACGGAACTTGTTGACCCCCCCAACCGGAATTGCAAAAGCTTTCCCGCTCTACGTGAAAAGCACACAACAAGAAGTTAGCGCTCACATAGAAGAGGAAAGTGCTAAAGGGAAGAGACTAGACAATTCCCCAAACACTTCATAACATTTAAGATGGCCTATAGGTTTGTACAATATGACTCGGCCCATAGGTCTCACAACAACGGAGAGCCAGGGACCTCGTATGATGGTCCAGCCAAGGTGGAGGAAGTTAACCTAGTGGGCCTAGGCAAAGACCCGAGGCTAATTTACATTGGGGATGACCTCTTGACCAAGGAGGAAACCAAACTCATCGCTTCGCTCACTCAATTTCATGATTTCTTCTCATGAAAGTACATAGATATGAAGGGTGTATCTCCCGAAGGGGTCAAACACACCATTCCTATGATTGATGGAGCGAGACGACCGGTCAAGCAAAGAGCCCTATGAATCCAAAGTACTCCAAGATAGTCTGGAAAGAAATTGATCACCTCATAGACGCCAGATTTATCTATGAAATTGAGCACACGGAATGGGTATCACCCATAGTGATAGTGCTGCCCAAAAAGAATGGAAAGGTGCGAGTGTGCGTGGAGCTCAAAAAGGTCAATGCTGCCACTATACATAATCACTATCCCTTGCCCTTCACAGAGCACGTGCTCGAAAGAGTCGCAAGAAAGGAAGCCTATAGCTTCTTGGATGGATTCTCTGGATACAATCAAGTATTTTGATCGATCCCAAAGATCAACACAAAATGACCTTTGCTACTGAATGGGGAACTTATGCATACCGTGTCATTCCTTTTGCGTTGACCAATGCCCCCAGCACCTTCCAGCATTATCTGATGTGCACGGCCTACGAGGAGTATCTCTGAAAATTCTTCGAGGTCTTTATGGATAACATCTATGTCAATTCCACATGGAAAGCACACCTTGAATGTTTACGGAAGGTGCTAGAAAGATGTAGGCTCTACCATATTTCCTTGAACCCTCTCAAATGCCAATTCTGGGTTTGGCATGGAGTCATCCTAGGACATATTGTCTCCAAACAAGGGATCTCCACTAATGACAGAAAGGCGCGGCTCATCCTTGAGCTACCAACTTTAAGGGAGTCCAGCGCTTCATGGGACACATCGGGTATTATCGGTGTTTCATTTTCATGTATGTCGATATAGCTCGCCCCCTTTACCGACTCATGATCCTCTTTGAGTGGAAAGAGGAATGCCAAAAGGTGTATACCACCCTAAAGAAAGCCTTTGCAAGTGCTCCTATTTTGAGGTCCCCCAATTGGGACATCATATTTCATGTCCACATTGATGCCTTCGCCTTTACAATTGGGTGTGTGCTGGCCCAGCCTAGTGAACATAAGATGGATTTCCCCATCAGATTTTCTAGCTGTGCCAACTTAACGATGTAGAACAAAATTATACCACCACTGAGAGAGAAGGGTTAACTATGGTTTACATGGTCAAGAAGCTTTGTCATTATCTCCTCGCAAAACCAAATTTATCTTCTTTGTATACCATCAAGTTCTTCTTTATCTAGTAAACAAACCCTGCACAAATGGAAGAATCACCCAATGGTTTTCTAATGGAAGAATCACCCAATGGTTTCTAATCTTGCTTGAGTTCGACTTCATTGTCATAGTACGGAAGGACTCACAACATGTCTTGGTAGACCATATGTCTCGCATCCCAAACCGTGAGCCATCGAGGGGAGTCGATGATGACGATTTACGAGATGCCACCTTGTTCCAACTGTGCTTATTTCCGGAATAGGGAGAGGAGGTTGCACACTTCCTCTTTAATGGCCTACTAGTTGACCCACTCCTCAACATAGACCATGCAACATGACGTAGAGTTGGCCTACCTATAGAGTTGGGGGGCACCAACCATGGATGGCATGACCTTGTTGGTAAAACTTACTGATGGGCCACCGCAACCATTGGTCTTTTAAAGGATTTAAAAATCAAGATCCTTTGGAACCACCTTTTGCACCTTTGTGGATGAACTTCGATCGGCTAGTTTCATATGATTGCATCCTTGGATGACCCTTTATGAGGGAGACAAAAATGATCCATGACTAGGATATCAACCATATCTATATTCGGAGAAAAGACCAAATAGTCAAGATCAACCTATGCACTTGGAAGGTTCATATGATTGCATCCTTGGATGACCCTTTATCGAGGGAGACAAAAATGATCCATGACTAGGATATCAACCATATCTATATTCAGAGAAAAGACCAAATAGTCAAGATCAACCTATGCACTTGGAAGGTTCATCCCATGAGCAGTCGACCCTTTGTAGAGGACTCAGTAACAACCACCTGATCCACTACAGTCCACCTATGCTAAACTTTCCAAATAAAACAATAGACGAGGAAAAGGATAGCAAGGAATGTGCACCCCTCCCAGAGCCAAAAGACTCTAAGAATTGGATGCATATCCTTATTTTGCTACCTTGGACATACTTCTGAGGTACACATGAACCAGGTTCGTGATAGCTGATGGGTAGGAGATTACATCTCTCTACATGCTTAGCACCGCATACTTGCCCCTGAAGTTGCCACTCGTGAGCTTGAAAAGGCCGGTAATGTAGAACCATCACAACGAAGAACACGCTCACGTAGAACTTGCAAACCTGATGGATTCCTTGGACAAGAATGTTATGCCTTCCCTACTGACTTGACACCCACTGGCTTAAATACGTAGGAGTAATTGAAGCACATGAACACTTCAACCAAGTCTGGAAAAAAGAAGTTCACCAGTAACTCCCTCTTGGTCCACACGACCACCCCCAAACCAACGGAACTTGTTGACCCCCCCAACCGGAATTGCAAAAGCTTTCCCGCTCTACGTGAAAAGCACACAACAAGAAGTTAGCGCTCACATAGAAGAGGAAAGTGCTAAAGGGAAGAGACTAGACAATTCCCCAAACACTTCATAACATTTAAGATGGCCTATAGGTTTGTACAATATGACTCGGCCCATAGGTCTCACAACAACGGAGAGCCAGGGACCTCGTATGATGGTCCAACCAAGGTGGAGGAAGTTAACCTAGTGGGCCTAGGCAAAGACCCGAGGCTAATTTACATTGGGGATGACCTCTCGACCAAGGAGGAAACCAAACTCATCGCTCTGCTCACTCAATTCCAAGATTTCTTCTCATGAAAGTACATAGATATGAAGGGTGTATCTCCCGAAGGGGTCAAACACACCATCCCTATGATTGATGGAGCGAGACGACCGGTCAAGCAAAGAGCCCTATGAATCTAAAGTACTCCAAGATAGTCTAGAAAGAAATTGATCACCTCATAGACGCCAGATTTATCTATGAAATTGAGCACACAGAATAGGTATCACCCATAGTGATAGTGTTGCCCAAAAAGAATGGAAAGGTGCGAGTGTGCGTGGAGCTCAAAAAGGTCAATGCTGCCACTATACATAATCACTATCCCTTGCCCTTCACAGAGCACGTGCTCGAAAGAGTCGCAAGAAAGGAAGCCTATAGCTTCTTGGATGGATTCTCTGGATACAATCAAGTATTTTGATCGATCCCAAAGATCAACACAAAATGACCTTTGCTACTGAATGGGGAACTTATGCATACCGTGTCATTCCTTTTGCGTTGACCAATGCCCCTAGCACCTTCCAGCATTATCTGCTGATGTGCACGGCCTATGAGGAGTATCTCTGAAAATTCTGTGAGGTCTTTATGGATAACCTCTATGTCAATTCCACATGGAAAGCACACCTTGAATGTTTACGGAAGGTGCTAGAAAGAAGTAGGCTCTACCATATTTCCTTGAACCCTCTCAAATGCCAATTCTAGGGTTGGCATGGAGTCATCCTAGGACATATTGTCTCCAAACAAGGGATCTCCACTAATGACAGAAAGGCGCGGCTCATCCTTGAGCTACGACCTTTAAGGGAGTCCAGCGCTTCATGGGACACATTGGGTATTATCGGTGTTTCATTTTCATGTATGTCGATATAGCTCGCCCCCTTTACCGACTCATGATCCTCTTTGAGTGGAAAGAGGAATGCCAAAAGGTGTATACCACCCTAAAGAAAGACTTTGCAAGTGCTCCTATTTTGAGGTCCCCCAATTGGGACATCATATTTCATGTCCACATTGATGCCTTCGCCTTTACAATTGGGTGTGTGCTGGCCCAGCCTAGTGAACATAAGATGTCAGATTTTCGAGCTGTGCCAACTTAACGATGTAGAACAAAATTATACCACCACTGAGAGAGAAGGATTAACTATGCTTTACATGGTCAAGAAGCTTTGTCATTATCTCCTCGTAAAACCAAATTTATCTTCTTTGTATACCATCAAGTTCTTCTTTATCTAGTAAACAAACCCTGCACAAATGGAAGAATCACCCAATGGTTTTCTAATGGAAGAATCACCCAATGGTTTCTAATCTTGCTTGAGTTCGACTTCATTGTCATAGTACGGAAGGACTCACAACATGTCTTGGTAGACCATATGTCTCGCATCCCAAACCGTGAGCCATCGAGGGGAGTCGATGATGATGATTTACGAGATGCCACCTTGTTCCAACTGTGCTTATTTCCGGAATAGGGAGAGGAGGTTGCACACTTCCTCACTAATGGCCTACTAGTTGACCCACTCCTCAACAAAGACCATGCAACATGATGTAGAGTTGGCCTACCTATAGAGTTGGGGGGCACCAACCATGGATGGCATGACCTTGTTGGTAAAACTTACTGATGGGCCACCGCAACCATTGGTCTTTTAAAGGATTTAAAAATCAAGATCCTTTGGAACCACCTTTTGCACCTTTGTGGATGAACTTCGATCGGCCAGTTTCATATGATTGCATCCTTGGATGACCCTTTATGAGGGAGACAAAAATGATCCATGACTAGGATATCAACCATATCTATATTCGGAGAAAAGACCAAATAGTCAAGATCAACCTATGCACTTGGAAGGTTCATATGATTGCATCCTTGGATGACCCTTTATCGAGGGAGACAAAAATGATCCATGACTAGGATATCAACCATATCTATATTCGAAGAAAAGACCAAATAGTCAAGATCAACCTATGCACTTGGAAGGTTCATCCCATGAGCAGTCGACCCTTTGTAGAGGACTCAGTAACAACCACCTGATCCACTACAGTCCACCTATGCTAAACTTTCCAAATAAAACAATAGACGAGGAAAAGGATAGCAAGGAATGTGCACCCCTCCCAGAGCCAAAAGACTCTAAGAATTGGATGCATATCCTTATTTTGCTACCTTGGACATACTTCTGAGGTACACATGAACCAGGTTCGTGATAGCTGATGGGTAGGAGATTACATCTCTCTACATGCTTAGCACCGCATACTTGCCCCTGAAGTTGCCACTCATGAGCCTGAAAAGGCCGGTAATGTAGAACCATCACGACGAAGAACACGCTCACGTAGAACTTGCAAACCCGATGGATTCCTTGGACAAGAATGTTATGCCTTCCCTACTGACTTAGACACCCACTGGCTTAAATACGTAGGAGTAATTGAAGCACATGAACACTTCAACCAAGTCTGGAAAAAAGAAGTTCACCAGTAACTCCCTCTTGGTCCACACGACCACCCCCAAACCAACGGAACTTGTTGACCCCCCCAACCGGAATTGCAAAAGCTTTCCCGCTCTACGTGAAAAGCACACAACAAGAAGTTAGCGCTCACATAGAAGAGGAAAGTGCTAAAGGGAAGAGACTAGACAATTCCCCAAACACTTCATAACATTTAAGATGGCCTATAGGTTTGTACAATATGACTCGGCCCATAGGTCTCACAACAACGGAGAGCCAGGGACCTCGTATGATGGTCCAGCCAAGGTGGAGGAAGTTAACCTAGTGGGCCTAGGCAAAGACCCGAGGCTAATTTACATTGGGGATGACCTCTTGACCAAGGAGGAAACCAAACTCATCGCTCCGCTCACTCAATTTCATGATTTCTTCTCATGAAAGTACATAGATATGAAGGGTGTATCTCCCGAAGGGGTCAAACACACCATTCCTATGATTGATGGAGCGAGACGACCGGTCAAGCAAAGAGCCCTATGAATCCAAAGTACTCCAAGATAGTCTGGAAAGAAATTGATCACCTCATAGACGCCAGATTTATCTATGAAATTGAGCACACGGAATGGGTATCACCCATAGTGATAGTGCTGCCCAAAAAGAATGGAAAGGTGCGAGTGTGCGTGGAGCTCAAAAAGGTCAATGCTGCCACTATACATAATCACTATCCCTTGCCCTTCACAGAGCACGTGCTCGAAAGAGTCGCAAGAAAGGAAGCCTATAGCTTCTTGGATGGATTCTCTGGATACAATCAAGTATTTTGATCGATCCCAAAGATCAACACAAAATGACCTTTGCTACTGAATGGGGAACTTATGCATACCGTGTCATTCCTTTTGCGTTGACCAATGCCCCCAGCACCTTCCAGCATTATCTGATGTGCACGGCCTACGAGGAGTATCTCTGAAAATTCTGTGAGGTCTTTATGGATAACATCTATGTCAATTCCACATGGAAAGCACACCTTGAATGTTTACGGAAGGTGCTAGAAAGATGTAGGCTCTACCATATTTCCTTGAACCCTCTCAAATGCCAATTCTGGGTTTGGCATGGAGTCATCCTAGGACATATTGTCTCCAAACAAGGGATCTCCACTAATGACAGAAAGGCGCGGCTCATCCTTGAGCTACCAACTTTAAGGGAGTCCAGCGCTTCATGGGACACATCGGGTATTATCGGTGTTTCATTTTCATGTATGTCGATATAGCTCGCCCCCTTTACCGACTCATGATCCTCTTTGAGTGGAAAGAGGAATGCCAAAAGGTGTATACCACCCTAAAGAAAGCCTTTGCAAGTGCTCCTATTTTGAGGTCCCCCAATTGGGACATCATATTTCATGTCCACATTGATGCCTTCGCCTTTACAATTGGGTGTGTGCTGGCCCAGCCTAGTGAACATAAGATGGATTTCCCCATCAGATTTTCTAGCTGTGCCAACTTAACGATGTAGAACAAAATTATACCACCACTGAGAGAGAAGGGTTAACTATGGTTTACATGGTCAAGAAGCTTTGTCATTATCTCCTCGCAAAACCAAATTTATCTTCTTTGTATACCATCAAGTTCTTCTTTATCTAGTAAACAAACCCTGCACAAATGGAAGAATCACCCAATGGTTTTCTAATGGAAGAATCACCCAATGGTTTCTAATCTTGCTTGAGTTCGACTTCATTGTCATAGTACGGAAGGACTCACAACATGTCTTGGTAGACCATATGTCTCGCATCCCAAACCGTGAGCCATCGAGGGGAGTCGATGATGACGATTTACGAGATGCCACCTTGTTCCAACTGTGCTTATTTCCGGAATAGGGAGAGCAGGTTGCACACTTCCTCACTAATGGCCTACTAGTTGACCCACTCCTCAACAAAGACCATGCAACATGACGTAGAGTTGGCCTACCTATAGAGTTGGGGGGCACCAACCATGGATAACATGACCTTGTTGGTAAAACTTACTGATGGGCCACCGCAACCATTGGTCTTTTAAAGGATTTAAAAATCAAGATCCTTTGGAACCACCTTTTGCACCTTTGTGGATGAACTTCGATCGGCCAGTTTCATATGATTGCATCCTTGGATGACCCTTTATGAGGGAGACAAAAATGATCCATGACTAGGATATCAACCATATCTACATTCGGAGAAAAGACCAAATAGTCAAGATCAACCTATGCACTTGGAAGGTTCATATGATTGCATCCTTGGATGACCCTTTATCGAGGGAGACAAAAATGATCCATGACTAGGATATCAACCATATCTATATTCAGAGAAAAGACCAAATAGTCAAGATCAACCTATGCACTTGGAAGGTTCATCCCATGAGCAGTCGACCCTTTGTAGAGGACTCAGTAACAACCACCTGATCCACTACAGTCCACCTATGCTAAACTTTCCAAATAAAACAATAGACGAGGAAAAGGATAGCAAGGAATGTGCACCCCTCCCAGAGCCAAAAGACTCTAAGAATTGGATGCATATCCTTATTTTGCTACCTTGGACATACTTCTGAGGTACACATGAACCAGGTTCGTGATAGCTGATGGGTAGGAGATTACATCTCTCTACATGCTTAGCACCGCATACTTGCCCCTGAAGTTGCCACTCGTGAGCTTGAAAAGGCCGGTAATGTAGAACCATCACAACGAAGAACACGCTCACGTAGAACTTGCAAACCTGATGGATTCCTTGGACAAGAATGTTATGCCTTCCCTACTGACTTGACACCCACTGGATTAAATACGTAGGAGTAATTGAAGCACATGAACACTTCAACCAAGTCTGGAAAAAAGAAGTTCACCAGTAACTCCCTCTTGGTCCACACGACCACCCCCAAACCAACGGAACTTGTTGACCCCCCCAACCGGAATTGCAAAAGCTTTCCCGCTCTACGTGAAAAGCACACAACAAGAAGTTAGCGCTCACATAGAAGAGGAAAGTGCTAAAGGGAAGAGACTAAACAATTCCCCAAACACTTCATAACATTTAAGATGGCCTATAGGTTTGTACAATATGACTCGGCCCATAGGTCTCACAACAACGGAGAGCCAGGGACCTCGTATGATGGTCCAACCAAGGTGGAGGAAGTTAACCTAGTGGGCCTAGGCAAAGACCCGAGGCTAATTTACATTGGGGATGACCTCTCGACCAAGGAGGAAACCAAACTCATCGCTCTGCTCACTCAATTCCAAGATTTCTTCTCATGAAAGTACATAGATATGAAGGGTGTATCTCCCGAAGGGGTCAAACACACCATTCCTATGATTGATGGAGCGAGACGACCGGTCAAGCAAAGAGCCCTATGCATCCAAAGTACTCCAAGATAGTCTAGAAAGAAATTGATCACCTCATAGACGCCAGATTTATCTATGAAATTGAGCACACAGAATGGGTATCACCCATAGTGATAGTGTTGCCCAAAAAGAATGGAAAGGTGCGAGTGTGCGTGGAGCTCAAAAAGGTCAATGCTGCCACTATACATAATCACTATCCCTTGCCCTTCACAGAGCACGTGCTCAAAAGAGTCGCAAGAAAGGAAGTCTATAGCTTCTTGGATGGATTCTTTGGATACAATCAAGTATTTTGATCGATCCCAAAGATCAACACAAAATGACCTTTGCTACTGAATGGGGAACTTATGCATACCGTGTCATTCCTTTTGCGTTGACCAATGCCCCTAGCACCTTCCAGCATTATCTGCTGATGTGCACGGCCTATGAGGAGTATCTCTGAAAATTCTGTGAGGTCTTTATGGATAACCTCTATGTCAATTCCACATGGAAAGCACACCTTGAATGTTTACGGAAGGTGCTAGAAAGATGTAGGCTCTACCATATTTCCTTGAACCCTCTCAAATGCCAATTCTAGGGTTGGCATGGAGTCATCCTAGGACATATTGTCTCCAAACAAGGGATCTCCACTAATGACAGAAAGGCGCGGCTCATCCTTGAGCTACGACCTTTAAGGGAGTCCAGCGCTTCATGGGACACATTGGGTATTATCGGTGTTTCATTTTCATGTATGTCGATATAGCTCGCCCCCTTTACCGACTCATGATCCTCTTTGAGTGGAAAGAGGAATGCCAAAAGGTGTATACCACCCTAAAGAAAGACTTTGCAAGTGCTCCTATTTTGAGGTCCCCCAATTGGGACATCATATTTCATGTCCACATTGATGCCTTCGCCTTTACAATTGGGTGTGTGCTGGCCCAGCCTAGTGAACATAAGATGTCAGATTTTCGAGCTGTGCCAACTTAACGATGTAGAACAAAATTATACCACCACTGAGAGAGAAGGATTAACTATGCTTTACATGGTCAAGAAGCTTTGTCATTATCTCCTCGTAAAACCAAATTTATCTTCTTTGTATACCATCAAGTTCTTCTTTATCTAGTAAACAAACCCTGCACAAATGGAAGAATCACCCAATGGTTTTCTAATGGAAGAATCACCCAATGGTTTCTAATCTTGCTTGAGTTCGACTTCATTGTCATAGTACGGAAGGACTCACAACATGTCTTGGTAGACCATATGTCTCGCATCCCAAACCGTGAGCCATCGAGGGGAGTCGATGATGACGATTTACGAGATGCCACCTTGTTCCAACTGTGCTTATTTCCGGAATAGGGAGAGGAGGTTGCACACTTCCTCACTAATGGCCTACTAGTTTACCCACTCCTCAACAAAGACCATGCAACATGACGTAGAGTTGGCCTACCTATAGAGTTGGGGGGCACCAACCATGGATGGCATGACCTTGTTGGTAAAACTTACTGATGGGCCACCGCAACCATTGGTCTTTTAAAGGATTTAAAAATCAAGATCCTTTGGAACCACCTTTTGCACCTTTGTGGATGAACTTCGATCGGCCAGTTTCATATGATTGCATCCTTGGATGACCCTTTATGAGGGAGACAAAAATGATCCATGACTAGGATATCAACCATATCTATATTCGGAGAAAAGACCAAATAGTCAAGATCAACCTATGCACTTGGAAGGTTCATATGATTGCATCCTTGGATGACCCTTTATCGAGGGAGACAAAAATGATCCATGACTAGGATATCAACCATATCTATATTCGGAGAAAAGACCAAATAGTCAAGATCAACCTATGCACTTGGAAGGTTCATCCCATGAGCAGTCGACCCTTTGTAGAGGACTCAGTAACAACCACCTGATCCACTACAGTCCACCTATGCTAAACTTTCCAAATAAAACAATAGACGAGGAAAAGGATAGCAAGGAATGTGCACCCCTCCTAGAGCCAAAAGACTCTAAGAATTGGATGCATATCCTTATTTTGCTACCTTGGACATACTTCTGAGGTACACATGAACCAGGTTCATGATAGCTGATGGGTAGGAGATTACATCTCTCTACATGCTTAGCACCGCATACTTGCCCCTGAAGTTGCCACTCATGAGCCTGAAAAGGCCGGTAATGTAGAACCATCACGACGAAGAACACGCTCACGTAGAACTTGCAAACCCGATGGATTCCTTGGACAAGAATGTTATGCCTTCCCTACTGACTTAGACACCCACTAGCTTAAATACGTAGGAGTAATTGAAGCACATGAACACTTCAACCAAGTCTGGAAGAAAGAAGTTGACCAGTAACTCGCTCTTGGTCCACACGACCACCCCCAAACCAGCGGAACTTGTTGACCCCCCCAACCGGAATTGCAAAAGCTTTCCCGCTCTACGTGAAAAGCACACAACAAGAAGTTAGCGCTCACATAGAAGAGGAAAGTGCTAAAGGGAAGAGACTAGACAATTCCCCAAACACTTCATAACATTTAAGATGGCCTATAGGTTTGTACAATATGACTCGGCCCATAGGTCTCACAACAACGGAGAGCCAGGGACCTCGTATGATGGTCCAGCCAAGGTGGAGGAAGTTAACCTAGTGGACCTAGGCAAAGACCCGAGGCTAATTTACATTGGGGATGACCTCTTGACCAAGGAGGAAACCAAACTCATCGCTCCGCTCACTCAATTTCATGATTTCTTCTCATGAAAGTACATAGATATGAAGGGTGTATCTCCCGAAGGGGTCAAACACACCATTCCTATGATTGATGGAGCGAGACGACCGGTCAAGCAAAGAGCCCTATGAATCCAAAGTACTCCAAGATAGTCTGGAAAGAAATTGATCACCTCATAGACGCCAGATTTATCTATGAAATTGAGCACACGGAATGGGTATCACCCATAGTGATAGTGCTGCCCAAAAAGAATGGAAAGGTGCGAGTGTGCGTGGAGCTCAAAAAGGTCAATGCTGCCACTATACATAATCACTATCCCTTGCCCTTCACAGAGCACGTGCTCGAAAGAGTCGCAAGAAAGGAAGCCTATAGCTTCTTGGATGAATTCTCTGGATACAATCAAGTATTTTGATCGATCCCAAAGATCAACACAAAATGACCTTTGCTACTGAATGGGGAACTTATGCATACCGTGTCATTCCTTTTGCATTGACCAATGCCCCCAGCACCTTCCAGCATTATCTGATGTGCACGGCCTACGAGGAGTATCTCTGAAAATTCTGTGAGGTCTTTATGGATAACCTCTATGTCAATTCCACATGGAAAGCACACCTTGAATGTTTACGGAAGGTGCTAGAAAGATGTAGGCTCTACCATATTTCCTTGAACCCTCTCAAATGCCAATTCTGGGTTTGGCATGGAGTCATCCTAGGACATATTGTCTCCAAACAAGGGATCTCCACTAATGACAGAAAGGCGCGGCTCATCCTTGAGCTACCAACTTTAAGGGAGTCCAGCGCTTCATGGGACACAGCGGGTATTATCGGTGTTTCATTTTCATGTATGTCGATATAGCTCGCCCCCTTTACCGACTCATGATCCTCTTTGAGTGGAAAGAGGAATGCCAAAAGGTGTATACCACCCTAAAGAAAGACTTTGCAAGTGCTCCTATTTTGAGGTCCCCCAATTGGGACATCATATTTCATGTCCACATTGATGCCTTCGCCTTTACAATTGGGTGTGTGCTGGCCCAGCCTAGTGAACATAAGATGTCAGATTTTCGAGCTGTGCCAACTTAACGATGTAGAACAAAATTATACCACCACTGAGAGAGAAGGGTTAACTATGGTTTACATGGTCAAGAAGCTTTGTCATTATCTCCTCGCAAAACCAAATTTATCTTCTTTGTATACCATCAAGTTCTTCTTTATCTAGTAAACAAACCCTGCACAAATGGAAGAATCACCCAATGGTTTTCTAATGGAAGAATCACCCAATGGTTTCTAATCTTGCTTGAGTTCGACTTCATTGTCATAGTACGGAAGGACTCACAACATGTCTTGGTAGACCATATGTCTCGCATCCCAAACCGTGAGCCATCGAGGGGAGTCGATGATGACGATTTACGAGATGCCACCTTGTTCCAACTGTGCTTATTTCCGGAATAGGGAGAGGAGGTTGCACACTTCCTCACTAATGGCCTACTAGTTGACCCACTCCTCAACAAAGACCATGCAACATGACGTAGAGTTGGCCTACCTATAGAGTTGGGGGGCACCAACCATGGATGGCATGACCTTGTTGGTAAAACTTACTGATGGGCCACCGCAGCCATTGGTCTTTTAAAGGATTTAAAAATCAAGATCCTTTGGAACCACCTTTTGCACCTTTGTGGATGAACTTTGATCGGCCAGTTTCATATGATTGCATCCTTGGATGACCCTTTATGAGGGAGACAAAAATGATCCATGACTAGGATATCAACCATATCTATATTCGGAGAAAAGACCAAATAGTCAAGATCAACCTATGCACTTGGAATGTTCATATGATTGCATCCTTGGATGACCCTTTATCGAGGGAGACAAAAATGATCCATGACTAGGATATCAACCATATCTATATTCGGAGAAAAGACCAAATAGTCAAGATCAACCTATGCACTTGGAAGGTTCATCCCATGAGCAGTCGACCCTTTGTAGAGGACTCAGTAACAACCACCTGATCCACTACAGTCCACCTATGCTAAACTTTCCAAATAAAACAATAGACGAGGAAAAGGATAGCAAGGAATGTGCACCCCTCCCAGAGCCAAAAGACTCTAAGAATTGGATGCATATCCTTATTTTGCTACCTTGGACATACTTCTGAGGTACACATGAACCAGGTTCGTGGGGTAGGAGATTACATCTCTCTACATGCTTAGCACCGCATACTTGCCCCTGAAGTTGCCACTCATGAGCCTGAAAAGGCCGGTAATGTAGAACCATCACGACGAAGAACACGCTCACGTAGAACTTGCAAACCCGATGGATTCCTTGGACAAGAATGTTATGCCTTCCCTACTGACTTAGACACCCACTGGCTTAAATACGTAGGAGTAATTGAAGCACATGAACACTTCAACCAAGTCTGGAAAAAAGAAGTTCACCAGTAACTCCCTCTTGGTCCACACGACCACCCCCAAACCAACGGAACTTGTTGACCCCCCCAACCGGAATTGCAAAAGCTTTCCCGCTCTACGTGAAAAGCACACAACAAGAAGTTAGCGCTCACATAGAAGAGGAAAGTGCTAAAGGGAAGAGACTAGACAATTCCCCAAACACTTCATAACATTTAAGATGGCCTATAGGTTTGTACAATATGACTCGGCCCATAGGTCTCACAACAACGGAGAGCCAGGGACCTCGTATGATGGTCCAGCCAAGGTGGAGGAAGTTAACCTAGTGGACCTAGGCAAAGACCCGAGGCTAATTTACATTGGGGATGACCTCTTGACCAAGGAGGAAACCAAACTCATCGCTCCGCTCACTCAATTTCATGATTTCTTCTCATGAAAGTACATAGATATGAAGGGTGTATCTCCCGAAGGGGTCAAACACACCATTCCTATGATTGATGGAGCGAGACGACCGGTCAAGCAAAGAGCCCTATGAATCCAAAGTACTCCAAGATAGTCTGGAAAGAAATTGATCACCTCATAGACGCCAGATTTATCTATGAAATTGAGCACACGGAATGGGTATCACCCATAGTGATAGTGCTGCCCAAAAAGAATGGAAAGGTGCGAGTGTGCGTGGAGCTCAAAAAGGTCAATGCTGCCACTATACATAATCACTATCCCTTGCCCTTCACAGAGCACGTGCTCGAAAGAGTCGCAAGAAAGGAAGCCTATAGCTTCTTGGATGGATTCTCTGGATACAATCAAGTATTTTGATCGATCCCAAAGATCAACACAAAATGACCTTTGCTACTGAATGGGGAACTTATGCATACGGTGTCATTCCTTTTGCGTTGACCAATGCCCCAGCACCTTCCAGCATTATCTGCTGATGTGCACGGCCTACGAGGAGTATCTCTGAAAATTCTGTGAGGTCTTTATGGATAACCTCTATGTCAATTCCACATGGAAAGCACACCTTGAATGTTTACGGAAGGTGCTAGAAAGATGTAGGCTCTACCATATTTCCTTGAACCCTCTCAAATGCTAATTCTGGGTTTGGCATGGAGTCATCCTAGGACATATTGTCTCCAAACAAGGGATCTCCACTAATGACAGAAAGGCGCGGCTCATCCTTGAGCTACCAACTTTAAGGGAGTCCAGCGCTTCATGGGACACATCGGGTACTATCGGTGTTTCATTTTCATGTATGTCGATATAGCTCGCCCCCTTTACCGACTCATGATCCTCTTTGAGTGGAAAGAGGAATGCCAAAAGGTGTATACCACCCTAAAGAAAGCCTTTGCAAGTGCTCCTATTTTGAGGTCCCCCAATTGGGACATCATATTTCATGTCCACATTGATGCCTTCGCCTTTACAATTGGGTGTGTGCTGGCCCAGCCTAGTGAACATAAGATGGATTTCCCCATCAGATTTTCTAGCTGTGCCAACTTAACGATGTAGAACAAAATTATACCACCACTGAGAGAGAAGGGTTAACTATGGTTTACATTGTCAAGAAGCTTTGTCATTATCTCCTCGCAAAACCAAATTTATCTTCTTTGTATACCATCAAGTTCTTCTTTATCTAGTAAACAAACCCTGCACAAATGGAAGAATCACCCAATGGTTTTCTAATGGAAGAATCACCCAATGGTTTCTAATCTTGCTTGAGTTCGACTTCATTGTCATAGTACGGAAGGACTCACAACATGTCTTGGTAGACCATATGTCTCGCATCCCAAACCGTGAGCCATCGAGGGGAGTCGATGATGACGATTTACGAGATGCCACCTTGTTCCAACTGTGCTTATTTCCGGAATAGGGAGAGGAGGTTGCACACTTCCTCACTAATGGCCTACTAGTTGACCCACTCCTCAACAAAGACCATGCAACATGACGTAGAGTTGGCCTACCTATAGAGTTGGGGGGCACCAACCATGGATGGCATGACCTTGTTGGTAAAACTTACTGATGGGCCACCGCAGCCATTGGTCTTTTAAAGGATTTAAAAATCAAGATCCTTTGGAACCACCTTTTGCACCTTTGTGGATGAACTTCGATCGGCCAGTTTCATATGATTGCATCCTTGGATGACCCTTTATGAGGGAGACAAAAATGATCCATGACTAGGATATCAACCATATCTATATTCGGAGAAAAGACCAAATAGTCAAGATCAACCTATGCACTTGGAATGTTCATATGATTGCATCCTTGGATGACCCTTTATCGAGGGAGACAAAAATGATCCATGACTAGGATATCAACCATATCTATATTCGGAGAAAAGACCAAATAGTCAAGATCAACCTATGCACTTGGAAGGTTCATCCCATGAGTAGTCGACCCTTTGTAGAGGACTCAGTAACAACCACCTGATCCACTACAGTCCACCTATGCTAAACTTTCCAAATAAAACAATAGACGAGGAAAAGGATAGCAAGGAATGTGCACCCCTCCCAGAGCCAAAAGACTCTAAGAATTGGATGCATATCCTTATTTTGCTACCTTGGACATACTTCTGAGGTACACATGAACCAGGTTCGTGGGGTAGGAGATTACATCTCTCTACATGCTTAGCACCGCATACTTGCCCCTGAAGTTGCCACTCATGAGCCTGAAAAGGCCGGTAATGTAGAACCATCACGACGAAGAACACGCTCACGTAGAACTTGCAAACCCGATGGATTCCTTGGACAAGAATGTTATGCCTTCCCTACTGACTTAGACACCCACTGGCTTAAATACGTAGGAGTAATTGAAGCACATGAACACTTCAACCAAGTCTGGAAAAAAGAAGTTCACCAGTAACTCCCTCTTGGTCCACACGACCACCCCCAAACCAACGGAACTTGTTGACCCCCCCAACCGGAATTGCAAAAGCTTTCCCGCTCTACGTGAAAAGCACACAACAAGAAGTTAGCGCTCACATAGAAGAGGAAAGTGCTAAAGGGAAGAGACTAGACAATTCCCCAAACACTTCATAACATTTAAGATGGCCTATAGGTTTGTACAATATGACTCGGCCCATAGGTCTCACAACAACGGAGAGCCAGGGACCTCGTATGATGGTCCAGCCAAGGTGGAGGAAGTTAACCTAGTGGACCTAGGCAAAGACCCGAGGCTAATTTACATTGGGGATGACCTCTTGACCAAGGAGGAAACCAAACTCATCGCTCCGCTCACTCAATTTCATGATTTCTTCTCATGAAAGTACATAGATATGAAGGGTGTATCTCCCGAAGGGGTCAAACACACCATTCCTATGATTGATGGAGCGAGACGACCGGTCAAGCAAAGAGCCCTATGAATCCAAAGTACTCCAAGATAGTCTGGAAAGAAATTGATCACCTCATAGACGCCAGATTTATCTATGAAATTGAGCACACGGAATGGGTATCACCCATAGTGATAGTGCTGCCCAAAAAGAATGGAAAGGTGCGAGTGTGCGTGGAGCTCAAAAAGGTCAATGCTGCCACTATACATAATCACTATCCCTTGCCCTTCACAGAGCACGTGCTCGAAAGAGTCGCAAGAAAGGAAGCCTATAGCTTCTTGGATGGATTCTCTGGATACAATCAAGTATTTTGATCGATCCCAAAGATCAACACAAAATGACCTTTGCTACTGAATGGGGAACTTATGCATACCGTGTCATTCCTTTTGCGTTGACCAATGCCCCAGCACCTTCCAGCATTATCTGCTGATGTGCACGGCCTACGAGGAGTATCTCTGAAAATTCTGTGAGGTCTTTATGGATAACCTCTATGTCAATTCCACATGGAAAGCACACCTTGAATGTTTACGGAAGGTGCTAGAAAGATGTAGGCTCTACCATATTTCCTTGAACCCTCTCAAATGCTAATTCTGGGTTTGGCATGGAGTCATCCTAGGACATATTGTCTCCAAACAAGGGATCTCCACTAATGACAGAAAGGCGCGGCTCATCCTTGAGCTACCAACTTTAAGGGAGTCCAGCGCTTCATGGGACACATCGGGTACTATCGGTGTTTCATTTTCATGTATGTCGATATAGCTCGCCCCCTTTACCGACTCATGATCCTCTTTGAGTGGAAAGAGGAATGCCAAAAGGTGTATACCACCCTAAAGAAAGCCTTTGCAAGTGCTCCTATTTTGAGGTCCCCCAATTGGGACATCATATTTCATGTCCACATTGATGCCTTCGCCTTTACAATTGGGTGTGTGCTGGCCCAGCCTAGTGAACATAAGATGGATTTCCCCATCAGATTTTCTAGCTGTGCCAACTTAACGATGTAGAACAAAATTATACCACCACTGAGAGAGAAGGGTTAACTATGGTTTACATTGTCAAGAAGCTTTGTCATTATCTCCTCGCAAAACCAAATTTATCTTCTTTGTATACCATCAAGTTCTTCTTTATCTAGTAAACAAACCCTGCACAAATGGAAGAATCACCCAATGGTTTTCTAATGGAAGAATCACCCAATGGTTTCTAATCTTGCTTGAGTTCGACTTCATTGTCATAGTACGGAAGGACTCACAACATGTCTTGGTAGACCATATGTCTCGCATCCCAAACCGTGAGCCATCGAGGGGAGTCGATGATGACGATTTACGAGATGCCACCTTGTTCCAACTGTGCTTATTTCCGGAATAGGGAGAGGAGGTTGCACACTTCCTCACTAATGGCCTACTAGTTGACCCACTCCTCAACATAGACCATGCAACATGACGTAAAGTTGGCCTACCTATAGAGTTGGGGGGCACCAACCATGGATAACATGACCTTGTTGGTAAAACTTACTGATGGGCCACCGCAACCATTGGTCTTTTAAAGGATTTAAAAATCAAGATCCTTTGGAACCACCTTTTGCACCTTTGTGGATGAACTTCGATCGGCCAGTTTCATATGATTGCATCCTTGGATGACCCTTTATGAGGGAGACAAAAATGATCCATGACTAGGATATCAACCATATCTATATTCGGAGAAAAGACCAAATAGTCAAGATCAACCTATGCACTTGGAATGTTCATATGATTGCATCCTTGGATGACCCTTTATCGAGGGAGACAAAAATGATCCATGACTAGGATATCAACCATATCTATATTCGGAGAAAAGACCAAATAGTCAAGATCAACCTATGCACTTGGAAGGTTCATCCCATGAGTAGTCGACCCTTTGTAGAGGACTCAGTAACAACCACCTGATCCACTACAGTCCACCTATGCTAAACTTTCCAAATAAAACAATAGACGAGGAAAAGGATAGCAAGGAATGTGCACCCCTCCCAGAGCCAAAAGACTCTAAGAATTGGATGCATATCCTTATTTTGCTACCTTGGACATACTTCTGAGGTACACATGAACCAGGTTCGTGGGGTAGGAGATTACATCTCTCTACATGCTTAGCACCGCATACTTGCCCCTGAAGTTGCCACTCGTGAGCTTGAAAAGGCCGGTAATGTAGAACCATCACAACGAAGAACACGCTCACGTAGAACTTGCAAACCTGATGGATTCCTTGGACAAGAATGTTATGCCTTCCCTACTGACTTGACACCCACTGGCTTAAATACGTAGGAGTAATTGAAGCACATGAACACTTCAACCAAGTCTGGAAAAAAGAAGTTCACCAGTAACTCCCTCTTGGTCCACACGACCACCCCCAAACCAACGGAACTTGTTGACCCCCCCAACCGGAATTGCAAAAGCTTTCCCGCTCTACGTGAAAAGCACACAACAAGAAGTTAGCGCTCACATAGAAGAGGAAAGTGCTAAAGGGAAGAGACTAAACAATTCCCCAAACACTTCATAACATTTAAGATGGCCTATAGGTTTGTACAATATGACTCGGCCCATAGGTCTCACAACAACGGAGAGCCAGGGACCTCGTATGATGGTCCAACCAAGGTGGAGGAAGTTAACCTAGTGGGCCTAGGCAAAGACCCGAGGCTAATTTACATTGGGGATGACCTCTCGACCAAGGAGGAAACCAAACTCATCGCTCTGCTCACTCAATTCCAAGATTTCTTCTCATGAAAGTACATAGATATGAAGGGTGTATCTCCCGAAGGGGTCAAACACACCATTCCTATGATTGATGGAGCGAGACGACCGGTCAAGCAAAGAGCCCTATGCATCCAAAGTACTCCAAGATAGTCTAGAAAGAAATTGATCACCTCATAGACGCCAGATTTATCTATGAAATTGAGCACACAGAATGGGTATCACCCATAGTGATAGTGTTGCCCAAAAAGAATGGAAAGGTGCGAGTGTGCGTGGAGCTCAAAAAGGTCAATGCTGCCACTATACATAATCACTATCCCTTGCCCTTCACAGAGCACGTGCTCGAAAGAGTCGCAAGAAAGGAAGCCTATAGCTTCTTGGATGGATTCTCTGGATACAATCAAGTATTTTGATCGATCCCAAAGATCAACACAAAATGACCTTTGCTACTGAATGGGGAACTTATGCATACCGTGTCATTCCTTTTGCGTTGACCAATGCCCCCAGCACCTTCCAGCATTATCTGCTGATGTGCACGGCCTATGAGGAGTATCTCTGAAAATTCTGTGAGGTCTTTATGGATAACCTCTATGTCAATTCCACATGGAAAGCACACCTTGAATGTTTACGGAAGGTGCTAGAAAGAAGTAGGCTCTACCATATTTCCTTGAACCCTCTCAAATGCCAATTCTAGGGTTGGCATGGAGTCATCCTAGGACATATTGTCTCCAAACAAGGGATCTCCACTAATGACAGAAAGGCGCGGCTCATCCTTGAGCTACGACCTTTAAGGGAGTCCAGCGCTTCATGGGACACATTGGGTATTATCGGTGTTTCATTTTCATGTATGTCGATATAGCTCGCCCCCTTTACCGACTCATGATCCTCTTTGAGTGGAAAGAGGAATGCCAAAAGGTGTATACCACCCTAAAGAAAGACTTTGCAAGTGCTCCTATTTTGAGGTCCCCCAATTGGGACATCATATTTCATGTCCACATTGATGCCTTCGCCTTTACAATTGGGTGTGTGCTGGCCCAGCCTAGTGAACATAAGATGTCAGATTTTCGAGCTGTGCCAACTTAACGATGTAGAACAAAATTATACCACCACTGAGAGAGAAGGATTAACTATGCTTTACATGGTCAAGAAGCTTTGTCATTATCTCCTCGTAAAACCAAATTTATCTTCTTTGTATACCATCAAGTTCTTCTTTATCTAGTAAACAAACCCTGCACAAATGGAAGAATCACCCAATGGTTTTCTAATGGAAGAATCACCCAATGGTTTCTAATCTTGCTTGAGTTCGACTTCATTGTCATAGTACGGAAGGACTCACAACATGTCTTGGTAGACCATATGTCTCGCATCCCAAACCGTGAGCCATCGAGGGGAGTCGATGATGATGATTTACGAGATGCCACCTTGTTCCAACTGTGCTTATTTCCGGAATAGGGAGAGGAGGTTGCACACTTCCTCACTAATGGCCTACTAGTTGACCCACTCCTCAACAAAGACCATGCAACATGACGTAGAGTTGGCCTACCTATAGAGTTGGGGGGCACCAACCATGGATGGCATGACCTTGTTGGTAAAACTTACTGATGGGCCACCGCAACCATTGGTCTTTTAAAGGATTTAAAAATCAAGATCCTTTGGAACCACCTTTTGCACCTTTGTGGATGAACTTCGATCGGCCAGTTTCATATGATTGCATCCTTGGATGACCCTTTATGAGGGAGACAAAAATGATCCATGACTAGGATATCAACCATATCTATATTCGGAGAAAGGACCAAATAGTCAAGATCAACCTATGCACTTGGAAGGTTCATATGATTGCATCCTTGGATGACCCCTTATCGAGGGAGACAAAAATGATCCATGACTAGGATATCAACCATATCTATATTCGAAGAAAAGACCAAATAGTCAAGATCAACCTATGCACTTGGAAGGTTCATCCCATGAGCAGTCGACCCTTTATAGAGGACTCAGTAACAACCACCTGATCCACTACAGTCCACCTATGCTAAACTTTCCAAATAAAACAATAGACGAGGAAAAGGATAGCAAGGAATGTGCACCCCTCCCAGAGCCAAAAGACTCTAAGAATTGGATGCATATCCTTATTTTGCTACCTTGGACGTACTTCTGAGGTACACATGAACCAGGTTCGTGATAGCTGATGGGTAGGAGATTACATCTCTCTACATGCTTAGCACCGCATACTTGCCCCTGAAGTTGCCACTCATGAGCCTGAAAAGGCCGGTAATGTAGAACCATCACGACGAAGAACACGCTCACGTAGAACTTGCAAACCCGATGGATTCCTTGGACAAGAATGTTATGCCTTCCCTACTGAGTTAGACACCCACTGGCTTAAATATGTAGGAGTAATTGAAGCACATGAACACTTCAACCAAGTCTGGAAAAAAGAAGTTCACCAGTAACTCCCTCTTGGTCCACACGACCACCCCCAAACCAACGAAACTTGTTGACCCCCCCAACCGGAATTGCAAAAGCTTTCCCGCTCTACGTGAAAAGCACACAACAAGAAGTTAGCGCTCACATAGAAGAGGAAAGTGCTAAAGGGAAGAGACTAAACAATTCCCCAAACACTTCATAACATTAAAGATGGCTTATAGGTTTGTACAATATGACTCGGCCCATAGGTCTCATAACAACGGAGAGCCAGGGACCTCAAATGATGGTCCAGCCAAGGTGGAGGAAGTTAACCTAGTGGGCCTAGGCAAAGACTCGAGGCTAATTTACATTGGGGATGACCTCTCGACCAAAAAGAATGGAAAGGTGCGAGTGTGCGTGGAGCTCAAAAAGGTCAATGCTGCCACTATACATAATCACTATCCCTTGCCCTTCACAGAGCACGTGCTCGAAAGAGTCGCAAGAAAGGAAGCCTATAGCTTCTTGGATGGATTCTCTGGATACAATCAAGTATTTTGATCGATCCCAAAGATCAACACAAAATGACCTTTGCTACTGAATGGGGAACTTATGCATACCGTGTCATTCCTTTTGCGTTGACCAATGCCCCCAGCACCTTCCAGCATTATCTGCTGATGTGCACGGCCTACGAGGAGTATCTCTGAAAATTCTGTGAGGTCTTTATGGATAACCTCTATGTCAATTCCACATGGAAAGCACACCTTGAATGTTTACGGAAGGTGCTAGAAAGATGTAGGCTTTACCATATTTCCTTGAACCCTCTCAAATGCCAATTCTGGGTTTGGCATGGAGTTATCCTAGGACATATTGTCTCCAAACAAGGGATCTCCACTAATGACAGAAAGGCGCGGCTCATCCTTGAGCTACCAACTTTAAGGGAGTCCAGCGCTTCATGGGACACATTGGGTATTATCGGTGTTTCATTTTCATGTATGTCGATATAGCTCGCCCCCTTTACCGACTCATGATCCTCTTTGAGTGGAAAGAGGAATGCCAAAAGGTGTATACCACCCTAAAGAAAGCCTTTGCAAGTGCTCCTATTTTGAGGTCCCCCAATTGGGACATCATATTTCATGTCCACATTGATGCCTTCGCCTTTACAATTGGGTGTGTGCTGGCCCAGCCTAGTGAACATAAGATGGATTTCCCCATCAGATTTTCTAGCTGTGCCAACTTAATGATGTAGAACAAAATTATACCACCACTGAGAGAGAAGGGTTAACTATGGTTTACATGGTCAAGAAGCTTTGTCATTATCTCCTCCCAAAACCAAATTTATCTTCTTTGTATACCATCAAGTTCTTCTTTATCTAGTAAACAAACCCTGCACAAATGGAAGAATCACCCAATGGTTTTCTAATGGAAGAATCACCCAATGGTTTCTAATCTTGCTTGAGTTCGACTTCATTGTCATAGTACGGAAGGACTCACAACATGTCTTGGTAGACCATATGTCTCGCATCCCAAACCGTGAGCCATCGCTCGAGGGGAGTCGATGATGACGATTTACGAGATGCCACCTTGTTCCAACTGTGCTTATTTCCGGAATAGGGAGAGGAGGTTGCACACTTCCTCACTAATGGCCTACTAGTTGACCCACTCCTCAACAAAGACCATGCAACATGACGTAGAGTTGGCCTACCTATAGAGTTGGGGGGCACCAACCATGGATGGCATGACCTTGTTGGTAAAACTTACTGATGGGCCACCGCAACCATTGGTCTTTTAAAGGATTTAAAAATCAAGATCCTTTGGAACCACCTTTTGCACCTTTGTGGATGAACTTCGATCGGCCAGTTTCATATGATTGCATCCTTGGATGACCCTTTATGAGGGAGACGAAAATGATCCATGACTAGGATATCAACCATATCTATATTCGGAGAAAAGACCAAATAGTCAAGATCAACCTATGCACTTGGAATGTTCATATGATTGCATCCTTGGATGACCCTTTATCGAGGGAGACAAAAATGATCCATGACTAGGATATCAACCATATCTATATTCGGAGAAAAGACCAAATAGCTAAGATCAACCTATGCACTTGGAAGGTTCATCCCATGAGCAGTCAACCCTTTGTAGAGGACTCAGTAACAACCACCTGATCCACTACAGTCCACCTATGCTAAACTTTCCAAATAAAACAATAGACGAGGAAAAGGATAGCAAGGAATGTGCACCCCTCCCAGAGCCAAAAGACTCTAAGAATTGGATGCATATCCTTATTTTGCTACCTTGGACATACTTCTGAGGTACACATGAACCAGGTTCGTGATAGCAGATGGGTAGGAGATTACATCTCTCTACATGCTTAGCACCGCATACTTGCCCCTGAAGTTGCCACTCATGAGCCTGAAAAGGCCGGTAATGTAGAACCATCACGACGAAGAACACGCTCACGTAGAACTTGCAAACCCGATGGATTCCTTGGACAAGAATGTTATGCCTTCCCTACTGACTTAGACACCCACTGGCTTAAATACGTAGGAGTAATTGAAGCACATGAACACTTCAACCAAGTCTGGAAAAAAGAAGTTCACCAGTAACTCCCTCTTGGTCCACACGACCACCCCCAAACAACCGGAACTTGTTGACCCCCCCAACCGGAATTGCAAAAGCTTTCCCGCTCTACGTGAAAAGCACACAACAAGAAGTTAGCGCTCACATAGAAGAGGAAAGTGCTAAAGGGAAGAGACTAGACAATTCCCCAAACACTTCATAACGTTTAAGATGGCCTATAGGTTTGTACAATATGACTCGGCCCATAGGTCTCACAACAACGGAGAGCCAGGGACCTCGTATGATGGTCCAGCCAAGGTGGAGGAAGTTAACCTAGTGGGCCTAGGCAAAGACCGGAGGCTAATTTACATTGGGGATGACCTCTCGACCAAGGAGGAAACCAAACTCATCGCTCTGCTCACTCAATTCCAAGATTTCTTCTCATGAAAGTACATAGATATGAAGGGTGTATCTCTCGAAGGGGTCAAACACACCATTCCTATGATTGATGGAGCGAGACGACCGGTCAAGCAAAGAGCCCTATGAATCCAAAGTACTCCAAGATAGTCTGGAAAGAAATTGATCACCTCATAGACGCCAGATTTATCTATGAAATTGAGCACACGGAATGGGTATCACCCATAGTGATAGTGCTGCCCAAAAAGAATGGAAAGGTGCGAGTGTGCGTGGAGCTCAAAAAGGTCAATGCTGCCACTATACATAATCACTATCCCTTGCCCTTCACAGAGCACGTGCTCGAAAGAGTCGCAAGAAAGGAAGCCTATAGCTTCTTGGATGGATTCTCTGGATACAATCAAGTATTTTGATCGATCCCAAAGATCAACACAAAATGACCTTTGCTACTGAATGGGGAACTTATGCATACCGTGTCATTCCTTTTGCGTTGACCAACTGATGTGCACGGCCTACGAGGAGTATCTCTGAAAATTCTGTGAGGTCTTTATGGATAACCTCTATGTCAATTCCACATGGAAAGCACACCTTGAATGTTTACGGAAGGTGCTAGAAAGATGTAGGCTCTACCATATTTCCTTGAACCCTCTCAAATGCCAATTCTAGATTTGGCATGGAGTCATCCTAGGACATATTGTCTCCAAACAAGGGATCTCCACTAATGACAGAAAGGCGCGGCTCATCCTTGAGCTACCAACTTTAAGGGAGTCCAGCGCTTCATGGGACACATCGGGTATTATCGGTGTTTCATTTTCATGTATGTCGATATAGCTCGCCCCCTTTACCGACTCATGATCCTCTTTGAGTGGAAAGAGGAATGCCAAAAGGTGTATACCACCCTAAAGAAAGCCTTTGCAAGTGCTCCTATTTTGAGGTCCCCCAATTGGGACATCATATTTCATGTCCACATTGATGCCTTCGCCTTTACAATTGGGTGTGTGCTGGCCCAGCCTAGTGAACATAAGATGGATTTCCCCATCAGATTTTCTAGCTGTGCCAACTTAACGATGTAGAACAAAATTATACCACCACTGAGAGAGAAGGGTTAACTATGGTTTACATGGTCAAGAAGCTTTGTCATTATCTCCTCGCAAAACCAAATTTATCTTCTTTGTATACCATCAAGTTCTTCTTTATCTAGTAAACAAACCCTGCACAAATGGAAGAATCACCCAATGGTTTTCTAATGGAAGAATCACCCAATGGTTTCTAATCTTGCTTGAGTTCGACTTCATTGTCATAGTACGGAAGGACTCACAACATGTCTTGGTAGACCATATGTCTCGCATCCCAAACCGTGAGCCATCGAGGGGAGTCGATGATGACGATTTACGAGATGCCACCTTGTTCCAACTGTGCTTATTTCTGGAATAGGGAGAGGAGGTTGCACACTTCCTCACTAATGGCCTACTAGTTTACCCACTCCTCAACAAAGACCATGCAACATGACGTAGAGTTGGCCTACCTATAGAGTTGGGGGGCACTAACCATGGATGGCATGACCTTGTTGGTAAAACTTACTGATGGGCCACCGCAACCATTGGTCTTTTAAAGGATTTAAAAATCAAGATCCTTTGGAACCACCTTTTGCACCTTTGTGGATGAACTTCGATCGGCCAGTTTCATATGATTGCATCCTTGGATGACCCTTTATGAGGGAGACGAAAATGATCCATGACTAGGATATCAACCATATCTATATTCGGAGAAAAGACCAAATAGTCAAGATCAACCTATGCACTTGGAATGTTCATATGATTGCATCCTTGGATGACCCTTTATCGAGGGAGACAAAAATGATCCATGACTAGGATATCAACCATATCTATATTCGGAGAAAAGACCAAATAACTAAGATCAACCTATGCACTTGGAAGGTTCATCCCATGAGCAGTCGACCCTTTGTAGAGGACTCAGTAACAACCACCTGATCCACTACAGTCCACCTATGCTAAACTTTCCAAATAAAACAATAGACGAGGAAAAGGATAGCAAGGAATGTGCACCCCTCCCAGAGCCAAAAGACTCTAAGAATTGGATGCATATCCTTATTTTGCTACCTTGGACATACTTCTGAGGTACACATGAACCAGGTTCGTGATAGCTGATGGGTAGGAGATTACATCTCTCTACATGCTTAGCACCGCATACTTGCCAATGAAGTTGCCACTCATGAGCCTGAAAAGGCCGGTAATGTAGAACCATCACGACAAAGAACACGCTCACGTAGAACTTGCAAACCCGATGGATTCCTTGGACAAGAATGTTATGCCTTCCCTACTGACTTAGACACCCACTGGCTTAAATACGTAGGAGTCATCGAAGCACATGAACACTTCAACCAAGTCTGGAAAAAAGAAGTTCACCAGTAACTCCCTCTTGGTCCACACGACCACCCCCAAACCAACGGAACTTGTTGACCCCCCCAACCGGAATTGCCCCACTCTACGTGAAAAGCACACAACAAGAAGTTAGCGCTCACATAGAAGAGGAAAGTGCTAAAGGGAAGAGACTAAACAATTCCCCAAACACTTCATAACATTTAAGATGGCCTATAGGTTTTTACAATATGACTCGGCCCATAGGTCTCACAACAACGGAGAGCCCGGGACCTCGTATGATGGTCCAGCCAAGGTGGAGGAAGTTAACCTAGTGGGCCTAGGCAAAGACCGGAGGCTAATTTACATTGGGGATGACCTCTCGACCAAGGAGGAAACCAAACTCATCGCTCTGCTCACTCAATTCCAAGATTTCTTCTCATGAAAGTACATAGATATGAAGGGTGTATCTCCCGAAGGGGTCAAACACACCATTCCTATGATTGATGGAGCGAGACGACCGGTCAAGCAAAGAGCCCTATGAATCCAAAGTACTCCAAGATAGTCTGGAAAGAAATTGATCACCTCATAGACGCCAGATTTATCTATGAAATTGAGCACACGGAATGGGTATCACCCATAGTGATAGTGCTGCCCAAAAAGAATGGAAAGGTGCGAGTGTGCGTGGAGCTCAAAAAGGTCAATGCTGCCACTATACATAATCACTATCCCTTGCCCTTCACAGAGCACGTGCTCGAAAGAGTCGCAAGAAAGGAAGCCTATAGCTTCTTGGATGGATTCTCTGGATACAATCAAGTATTTTGATCGATCCCAAAGATCAACACAAAATGACCTTTGCTACTGAATGGGGAACTTATGCATACCGTGTCATTCCTTTTGCGTTGACCAATGCCCCCAGCACCTTCCAGCATTATCTGCTGATGTGCACGGCCTACGAGGAGTATCTCTGAAAATTCTGTGAGGTCTTTATGGATAACCTCTATGTCAATTCCACATGGAAAGCACACCTTGAATGTTTACGGAAGGTGCTAGAAAGATGTAGGCTCTACCATATTTCCTTGAACCCTCTCAAATGCCAATTCTGGGTTTGGCATGGAGTCATCCTAGGACATATTGTCTCCAAACAAGGGATCTCCACTAATGACAGAAAGGCGCGGCTCATCCTTGAGCTACCAACTTTAAGGGAGTCCAGCGCTTCATGCGACACATCGGGTATTATCGATGTTTCATTTTCATGTATGTCGATATAGCTCGCCCCCTTTACCGACTCATGATCCTCTTTGAGTGGAAAGAGGAATGCCAAAAGGTGTATACCACCCTAAAGAAAGCCTTTGCAAGTGCTCCTATTTTGAGGTCCCCCAATTGGGACATCATATTTCATGTCCACATTGATGCCTTCGCCTTTACAATTGGGTGTGTGCTGGCCCAGCCTAGTGAACATAAGATGGATTTCCCCATCAGATTTTCTAGCTGTGCCAACTTAACGATGTAGAACAAAATTATACCACCACTGAGAGAGAAGGGTTAACTATGGTTTACATGGTCAAGAAGCTTTGTCATTATCTCCTCGCAAAACCAAATTTATCTTCTTTGTATACCATCAAGTTCTTCTTTATCTAGTAAACAAACCCTGCACAAATGGAAGAATCACCCAATGGTTTTCTAATGGAAGAATCACCCAATGGTTTCTAATCTTGCTTGAGTTCGACTTCATTGTCATAGTACGGAAGGACTCGCAACATGTCTTGGTAGACCATATGTCTCGCATCCCAAACCGTGAGCCATCGAGGGGAGTCGATGATGACGATTTACGAGATGCCACCTTGTTCCAACTGTGCTTATTTCCGGAATAGGGAGAGGAGGTTGCACACTTCCTCACTAATGGCCTACTAGTTGACCCACTCCTCAACAAAGACCATGCAACATGACGTAGAGTTGGCCTACCTATAGAGTTGGGGGGCACCAACCATGGATGACATGACCTTGTTGGTAAAACTTACTGATGGGCCACCGCAACCATTGGTCTTTTAAAGGATTTAAAAATCAAGATCCTTTGGAACCACCTTTTGCACCTTTGTTGATGAACTTCGATCGGCCAGTTTCATATGATTGCATCCTTGGATGACCCTTTATGAGGGAGACAAAAATGATCCATGACTAGGATATCAACCATATCTATATTCGGAGAAAAGACCAAATAGTCAAGATCAACCTATGCACGTGGAAGGTTCATATGATTGCATCCTTGGATGACCCTTTATCGAGGGAGACAAAAATGATCCATGACTAGGATATCAACCATATCTATATTCAGAGAAAAGACCAAATAACCAAGATCAACCTATGCACTTGGAAGGTTCATCCCATGAGCAGTCGACCCTTTGTAGAGGACTTAGTAACAACCACCTGATCCACTACAGTCCACCTATACTAAACTTTCCAAATAAAACAATAGACGAGGAAAAGGATAGCAAGGAATGTGCACCCCTCCCAGAGCCAAAAGACTCCAAGAATTGGATGCATATCCTTATTTTGCTACCTTGGACATACTTCTGAGGTACACATGAACCAGGTTCGTGATAGCTGATGGCTAGGAGATTACATCTCTCTACATGCTTAGCACCGCATACTTGCCCCTGAAAGTTGCCACTCATGAGCCTGAAGAGGCCGGTAATGTAGAACCATCACGACGAAGAACACGCTCACGTAGAACTTGCAAACCCGATGGATTCCTTGGACAAGAATGTTGTGCCTTCCCTACTGACTTAGACACCCACTGGCTTAAATACGTAGGAGTCATCGAAGCACATGAACACTTCAACCAAGTCTGGAAAGAAGAAGTTCACCAGTAACTCCCTCTTGGTCCACACAACCACCCGCAAACCAACGGAACTTGTTGACCCCCCCAACCGGAATTGTAAAAGCTTTCCCGCTCTACGTGAAAAGCACACAACAAGAAGTTAGCGCTCACATAGAAGAGGAAAGTGCTAAAGGGAAGAGACTAAACAATTCCCCAAACACTTCATAACATTTAAGATGGCCTATAGGTTTGTACAATATGACTCGGCCCATAGGTCTCACAACAACGGAGAGCCAGGGACCTCGTATGATGGTCCAGCCAAGGTGGAGGAAGTTAACCTAGTGGGCCTAGGCAAAGACCCGAGGCTAATTTACATTGGGGATGACCTCTCGACCAAGGAGGAAACCAAACTCATCGCTCTGCTCACTCAATTCCAAGATTTCTTCTCATGAAAGTACATAGATATGAAGGGTGTATCTCCCAAAGGGGTCAAACACACCATTCCTATGATTGATGGAGCGAGACGACCGGTCAAGCAAAGAGCCCTATGAATCCAAAGTACTCCAAGATAGTCTAGAAAGAAATTGATCACCTCATAGACGCCAGATTTATCTATGAAATTGAGCACACGGAATGGGTATCACCCATAGTGATAGTGCTGCCCAAAAAGAATGGAAAGGTGCGAGTGTGCGTGGAGCTCAAAAAGGTCAATGCTGCCACTATACATAATCACTATCCCTTGCCCTTCACAGAGCACGTGCTCGAAAGAGTCGCAAGAAAGGAAGCCTATAGCTTCTTGGATGGATTCTCTGGATACAATCAAGTATTTTGATCGATCATAAAGATCAACACAAAATGACCTTTGCTACTGAATGGGGAACTTATGCATACCGTGTCATTCCTTTTGCGTTGACCAATGCCCCCAGCACCTTCCAGCATTATCTGATGTGCACGGCCTATGAGGAGTATCTCTGAAAATTCTGTGAGGTCTTTATGGATAACCTCTATGTCAATCCCACATGGAAAGCACACCTTGAATGTTTACGGAAGGTGCTAGAAAGATGTAGGCTCTACCATATTTCCTTGAACCCTCTCAAATGCCAATTCTGGGTTTGGCATGGAGTCATCCTAGGACATATTGTCTCCAAACAAGGGATCTCCACTAATGACAGAAAGGCGCGGCTCATCCTTGAGCTACCAACTTTAAGGGAGTCCAGCGCTTCATGGGACACATTGGGTATTATCGGTGTTTCATTTTCATGTATGTCGATATAGCTCGCCCCCTTTACCGACTCATGATCCTCTTTGAGTGGAAAGAGGAATGCCAAAAGGTGTATACCACCCTAAAGAAAGCCTTTGCAAGTGCTCCTATTTTGAGGTCCCCCAATTGGGACATCATATTTCATGTCCACATTGATGCCTTCGCCTTTACAATTGGGTGTGTGCTGGCCCAGCCTAGTGAACATAAGATGGATTTCCCCATCAGATTTTCTAGCTGTGCCAACTTAACGATGTAGAACAAAATTATACCACCACTGAGAGAGAAGGATTAACTATGGTTTACATGGTCAAGAAGCTTTGTCATTGTCTCCTCGCAAAACCAAATTTATCTTCTTTGTATACCATCAAGTTATTCTTTATCTAGTAAACAAACCCTGCACAAATGGAAGAATCACCCAATGGTTTTCTAATGGAAGAATCACCCAATGGTTTCTAATCTTGCTTGAGTTCGACTTCATTGTCATAGTACGCAAGGACTCACAACATGTCTTGGTAGACCATATGTCTCGCATCCCAAACCGTGAGCCATCGAGGGGAGTCAATGATGACGATTTACGAGATGCCACCTTGTTCCAACTGTGCTTATTTCCGAAATAGGGAGAGGAGGTTGCACACTTCCTCACTAATGGCCTACTAGTTGACCCACTCCTCAACAAAGACCATGCAACATGACGTAGAGTTGGCCTACCTATAGAGTTGGGGGGCACTTCGCAGCAGATATCACTGCACGCAAAGTCCTGAAAGAGAAGGGCTATGGTGGCCCACCTTAATGGCCAACACAGCAAAATATGTCAAGCAGTGCGATGAATGCCAAAGAGTGGCAATTCCACGCTTTAAGGACAGTATGCCCCTAAACCCCATTGTGTCCTTGCAACCATTTGAAAAAATGGGGCATTGATTTCATTGGACCCATTAGTCCCGTGGCTTGATACACTCAAGCTTGATACATCATTGCAACCACAGACTATTACACGAAATGGGTTGAAGCAAGGGCCACCACAAGGCTGATGCATGATCTACTGCAAAATTCCTATATGAGTCAATGATCGCTCGCTTCGGATGCCCTCTTGAGGTTGTGAGTGACAATGAAACACACTTCATTAAATGAGGTAATATAATTCCTCTTACTACAAGAATTCCTCGTCACTCACAGGAAATCTTCCCCATACTACCCCCAAGCCAATGGCTAAGCAGAGAGCACCAATAAAGTTCTTTATGCCATTTTAACCAAAATAGTTGAGGCCAGCCGAGGCGATTGGAAACAAAAGTTGTTTGGCCTATCGAACATCCTATAGGGCTGCCACCAATACGACATTACCCTTCAGTTTAACCTATGGTACTGAAGCAATCATGCCTATGGAGTTCTTGGTCTTGAGTTTGAGAATTGTAGTAAAGGAAAAAATCACGGGCAATGTCCTTGGCTATCACCTGTTCAAGCTTGAAAAGCTTGACGAAACACATCTCCTCGCTATCTATAGTATGATTGACAAAAAAATATAAAGCGGTGATTTGATGACCAGCTTAAGGACAAACAAATGAACAAGGGCAACACGGTCCTCCTCTCTTTAGCACAAAAGCCTATAAAAAAAACTCAATCTCAGAGGCTTAGGACCTTTCCTAGTCATTGAGATAACCCCGCAAGGCTCAATGTGCATAGAGACACTTGACGACATTGAGATGATGGGATAATTCAATGGTAGCAAATTGAAACGCTACTATGGCCCACTAATTGAAACCACCCTTAGGACCATTCATGACAAAAAACAATGAAAAACTGAACACGAAGAGATGAAACAAGCAACCCAACAAGAGGCTAAAGAGAGTGGCAAGCCAAACTTCAGGAGGGGAAAAACATTTTGGTCAAAACAAGGCCCAAGTCGTAGACTTTGAAGAGGAAGATTGGGAGGTGAAACCTGCTTGGTTATGGTTAGGAATGACCATCCCGACAAGCTTCACGCAAAAGTTGGCTCTTGTCGATACATGGGCTAATTACAACTTAATATCTTATGACACATGGCTATTTCTCAGGAGGCCCCCCATTAAAAGAGACCCCTACCACTGTAACAACAATGGCCTCTCAAGCAATTCAATGTTTAGGCACAATCACAACCTTATTCCACATTGAAAATAATCCCTTGGAAGGGAAGTTTTATGTGATGCCTGTAGGAACTATGCATGAGGAAATTCTTCTCGGACGAGGATGGATGGAACACAATTGCTGTAGCATCGATGGACGCAAGGATTGCTACTCTACAACTAGCCTCCGGCCAAGTTACAGTCCTAATACGGATGAAGAACCTCTCTCCTCCGATCACTAATGCCAAGATGATCACCCCCCTCCTCCCCTCCCGCCCTCCGATCACAACACCGATCCATACCCCTTAAAAAGAGGCCACTCCACACTCTAGACACCCAATTGCCTTGTATATCCTCACCACTACCCAACTCAGCAAACAACCCAATCCGACCCCCCAATAAAACCATCATTGTTGACCCCCCCCCACAAAACTAACCTAGCTAACAACACTAACCCTACAAACAAATCTAAACCAATGCACATAGGGCATACACTCTCAACTAGTGGATACTTAAGAAGCTTCTCACAGCCCAAGGGTATTACGAAGGTACCACTACTCTGTGGATCCCCCGTCAATCCACTTTCCATATTCACATACCAATAACACCAGCTCCTCGTTCCTCTCTAAAAGAAACCCATTCAGCAACCCCAAGCCCAAAGGGTACAAGACAATCACTGGCCAAAATGCTCCCCAAGACCAAACTATCCTCGCCCACACCCTAAGCCTTGCCCAAAAACAAATTACTGGTGGATCCCCAAACCTTTGCTTCAAGCTCAAAACTACTATCAAGGCAATCGCCAAATTTGGGTCTCCAAATCACCAAGGTACCAACTTCCTACTATTGTCATTTTGCAGTTACCAAGCTTCCAACGGAAGCCCCCAAAGTGGCCTTCGCCACCACTACTACTGCACAATATATATACCCTCAACTTTGGCTACTCCCCCACCCCTCATTATCCGGCTCGCCATCACCCAATTGGAACTGTCTTCTCACTTTGGCAAACTGGGCATGGAGTTAGTACAAAACCCACAAATGGGGTGCTGACTACATAGTTTGGGGGTACAAAACATGTTTGTAGGGGTACCTCCCCCCAAAAAAGCCACGACCATACCATTCTGTGCCCCATTATGCCATGGCTGTACCAATCCAAAGTGTACGCCGATGTCTTCTTTTCCACGCCCGTTCCATCCACAAAGCCACAGCTGTACCAATCCAAAGCCACGACCATACCAATCCGATGCCTCGACCATACCATCTGAAGAGTATAACCGTAGTAGCCTGGAGATGCCACGCCCATACTAAACTTTACCATTGCTATAAAAAGGGGCCCACCACTTCATTTTCCTCACTCTTTGCTCTCTCCTTATCCAAACCCTTACCAATTTTTTTATTGAGTACCTTTCTGCCTCCACACCCAATGGCCGAACACTCAGACTCCTCCCTAGAGGTCTTCACCCTCACTCCCCAAAAGAAGAAGCATCCAGCTGGGAGACGCTTTGAAGAATATGGCCATTGGAGTTGATTAGGCTCGACGGGCTACCCACCTTGGAACCTTGGGGCCCATATCTCTTCAACTACCTCTATTTCATCAAGACCTACGATGTAAATACTGCCACTGGATGCTATAGGCCAAACCCAGACCATCCATTTGAGTCTTGATGTGGTCCACGAAGCCCTACACCTCCTGCGAGGATGGACCAGTTGTACGTGTTCCTGACCAATGACACCCGTTTGACTCGCGGCTCCTACCAAGGACGGGGTGGAGTGGGCTAACATTACCAAGGAGGAGCTGTCATACCGGTCAGAACCCTGTCCTTTATGCTAACCACCAGATGGACAAATAGATTCAACCGATGTAGCCTCTCTACACTTGCTAGGGTCCACCAACTGGGCAGAGTACCTGCATAAAGAGCTGCACTGTACCAACCCATTGGGAAATCTTGCGGCCGCGTCCCTGCTCACCAAAGTGGTTTACGACGCTACAGGATGGGACGAACTCCCGAGGGCCATTCAACTGAAGGGGTCAGATGCAGTGCCAACCTCTCTCCCTCCCCCTCGCTCCTCTCCCATCTCTCCACTCCCCAAGCGCCATCACCCAGACCCAAAGCCATAGGAGCAGGTTCCACCCTAATCCGGCCCGAGCCCAAACATAGAGGAACTTGCCACTTAAGCCCACCGCAAGGCTACTGAGGAGGAGGAGTAATGTAAGGCCTTTTTGAGCAGAACCTCTACGAAACCCCACCACCCGCGCACTCCTCTCCATTCCCTCCTCAAGCTAGCCCATCTTCCCCTACCTCCTCTCATAGAAATACATTGGAAAACCTCCCCTAGGTGCGCACAAGGAGCTTCCGCTCACATGAAGCATACTCTAAAGACGTCTGTTCATCACATGGAAAAGTGGTAGACTTTGCCTAGGGCATCTCCCCACTTGGCTGGAGAGCTTATCAGTCAGATGGTGGGGACTGTGCATGTACAGGTAGCAGGAACTAGCAACAATAGTGGTGTAGCAAAATAGATGTTGCTTGCAAAGGCCTAGGAGCAAAAGAGACATGAAGCTCTTTACAACACCACTATTGCCAATATCAACCTCCAACACAGGACAGAGAGCATACCCTAGCCAACACCCTTTCCTCACTCTTAGAGATTCAAAGATAGCTAGAGGCAGTCCAAGAAGCAAAGTAGTGGGCACTACATGACCTGTCCCTTGCCCAGGCCGTAGCACAAGACCTCCACCAAAGAGCAGCCCAAGTCGAAGAAACCCTCACAAAAACCAACCTCGACTTCTAGCAATACTGTGAGGTCACAGAGGAGGCCCTCCACCAAAAAACCACCCAACTTGAAGCCGCAGAAGCTCGGGCAACCCAATACCCACCCACCCCATCTGGCCCTGTCCCTAGCATAGTCTAAAGAAAGGTCGACGCGCTGATGGACACGGCCATGAAACTTCCACTCCTTGCCATTCCTCCCTAGAACCCATCCCAAATCCTTGAGCTTAATTTCTAAACCATCCGCCTTAACTTACTCCAACATGATATTTTCATCGATGAACCCATATCACAAGCCACCTTCTCCTATATCCTAACCAAACTCCCACCTCATAACATCTCCCACCCTCTTCTTTCAGGGACGACTCTCTTTTACCCACCCCACCATTTTTTTGACCTCCCTGCCCACCCTCTTCTTTCAGGGACAACTCTCTTTCGCCCACCCCACCAAGTTTTTTTAACCTCCCTGTCTATCCTCTCCAAGAAAATCTTATGAACTCGGCCCATCTCCTTCACTACGGCCAACATACCGAACCAATTAACCGCACCGTCCCCAATGGGCTATTCCCTTACCCTTACTTCTCCCCTTGAATAGAAGAGCCCCTCCGATTCCTACATCGCATAGGTTGGGATATCATCTATGCAGCCTACAAATCCCTTTAGCTCTATGAGCTCCCAGCTGAGGGTCTCCTAATCCTCTACCAGTGATGCCATTTACTACAGATGGAGGTTATACAGGTCACTAGCATAATGCATTTTGACAACTCACATGTGTCATTCCCCATGGAGTTCACCCCCCAAGAAACCGCAGAAGATAAATCTTTCTTCAACTCCAAAAGCCTCGACAACACCTTCTCTAATGAAGACCAACGATGACAGCAGGCGAAGGAGCCCCGTGTACCTACCCCCATCAGCAATCCCCACCTTCATCTCCCCATCATCAACCTCCTCCTTCCTAGCTCCTCTCACCCCAGCACAAGCACCCAAGCACCCCCACCCCCACTCGACAGCACCACCACACTTCCTCTCTTCCCCTCACAATCCTCTACACTGATAGAATGTGCAGCGAAGGAAGGGAAATGGAAACATAGGAGAGAGAGAGAGAGAGAGAGAGATGGAGAGGAAACACAGGTGAGAACCTGCTCTCAATAACATCACCAAAAGGAATACATGTCTCGAGCAAGAGGGGAGAACCTCGTATGTGAGGGACTATAGCTAGACAAGCTAGGTAAGCATTGAAATATGAGGGAGGCATGCTGGATATATATACCCCTAAATGAAGGCAGCCGACTGGTGATAAATACCTCCACGACTGGGGAAAATCCCAAGACCATAAAATGGGAAATAAATATGGGTAAAATATATGTGAGGGGTGACCAGCCCCTCAGACTAACATGGTCAACCCTAGAGGCTAAAATAGGACACCAAATAGGAAGCCAGCAAGTAGGGGATGATGTCTAACACCCCCTCTCAGCACTGGATGCTGAGCAAACTCCAAGAAGCCAGAGACGCCGTCCTCGATCAAAGATGAAAGAGTGCAAAAATAGGTACCAAGAAAGCTCCACAAGCAATCTCCTCAACAACTCAGCTACAAAAGCAATAGAACAAACTATCAGGTACACCGCTTCTCTGGAAGAAAACAACCATATAGGCTCCGACGTGCTGCTCCAAATAATGGTTCCAAACCCAAGTGTAAGAACACTCCCCGAAGTCGAATGTTGTGTATCCAGCCTGGAGAAGGTATGAAAAGCCTCATAACCAACCAAGATTAGATCCTGTATATAATCAATCATGGGAGAAGCAAACTGCTTCTCACTGGAACCCTCAAAAGAAAGAGTCAATCTGCTCCAACTTTGTACCAAGAGTAGCCAAATGCTGTACAAAAGCATCCTCTGAAAAGGTCGGCATCGCAAGATGTAAAGACTCTATAGAAAAGATGGGGTCCATCTGCTCAAACTCCATAACATGAGTTGCCCGATGCTATACAATCTTTGGTATGACCAAAAGTGAATGCCCAATAAACTAAATCCACATCAATGCTTATACTATATCCAAACAAAGGCTACCAAGTACACTATGAAAGCTAGGAGTAGTGGTCAAACTGTATATATCCCCACATGTGAACACTCGAGAGGAATAGCCCAACACATCTAACAAAAGAACCTCAAGCCTAAACTCCTCACGGTCCATCGTATGGTCATGGTCATTTTGTGGAGTATCTCTAATCTAGTTTGCAACATCACTAATCAAATACTCAAGATCCTCTAATCGGCCTCACTATGATCTCTAGAGAAGTAGGTGGACATACTAGACATATCATCATCTACGATGCTCGATGTACTCGGAGCCATCTCTACCTCGATATCATACCCACATGATCCGACTCACACACAACACCATCACTTACGTCATCATCACATGCATGGTGCATGTGTTGTTACAAAGTGGAAGGATAGTAGTAATAAACCATGGTCATGTATATAAAAAACACCAACCAATGCTCAACATGGTGATGCCAAATGCATAGAAGTCCTGTTTGTTGTGGGCACTCTCGTCTACAACTCTTGATGTTCTATGCATACGAGCCCCGCTCCTAATAGCTAGCCAGACATACTTCTGTGTTACTCTTGTTGTAGCCTTGCACTTAGCCCTGTATAGCTACTACCTTGTGCTAATACTTATGATGCTTTTGGCGTCCGTTGAAGCGATTCCATGGCTACTACAATTCCACCACTTTGAAGCACACGAAGCCATGCTGCCAAGGTGAATGAAACTGCTACAAGTTGAAACTGTGGTGTCCAACCTCCCTTTCTCTCATGCTGCAAACCACGAATTTATTCCTTCTTCTTCTACACGCTATCTGGCATGTCAACTTGCCAAGCTTTTGTACTGTGTGCTAAGCCTTGAACAAGCTTTTACGCTGTGTGTGAGCCTTGAACAAGAAGAAGGTCATGAAACCTCCACACACTATGCTGTGTGTGCATGAAGAAAGCGATGAATCTGCGCCTTGTTAAGATCCCTGAGTTCCCACGCTACTCCAGTGGCGACCACAAAGCAGAAAGCTCAAAGAGCTTAATGATGTTGCTTCTCTTCTCTCTTCTTTTTTCCTTTTTTTTTAAAAAAAAAATTACGTGCTGAGCCTCTGAGAGGCAATGATCACTGAACGATGCCGAGGGAGAGCCACAAATTAGTGCAAAGAAACTACTTAATGTTGCTATGAAGCAAGGCTACATGAAGAAGCCCATGCTGGTCCATCCAGACAAGAACTTGAGAAAATGCAGTTAAGGGAGAGCCAAGCTCATAGAAGAAGCTTTCAAGCACATGCAAAATGTATATGAGGTCTTTGTTGGATCCTTTCCATGTAGAGTCTTACTGCCACATGTAAGGAGTCCCTTCACAACATGAAGCTTTTTGTTACAGGAAAATATCCTCAGAAAAAGGAGGAGCCAAGGGATGAAGACAATGTCTTTGCTCCCTGATAACATTGGCACATATAAATTAGAAATATTGTTGCCTGACAATGTTCAGAATAAGAAAATAAGACTAGGAAATGAAAGATGGGATGCTTCTTATGACTGCACCCAAGGAGGTTACCATCATTCTAGTGGAGTAGTTGGCTCTTCGCTAGAGTATAGATGCTACTCTATAAGCCGCATCAAGATTTAAAGCAACTATAGCAGCCTCCTGAGCCTTTTGAAGCATGTTGTCATCTCTTCCTTGATAAAGTTACTCTTGGCAACATTTGCATAGTAACTGTTGTATTTGGATAAATTGATGTATAAGGTTTCAAAATACAAGATCATCACACCACTACCATTGATGTATCTTTCCACAAGATTCAATGTTGCATAGAGATGTTGTTGTTAATCTTGATCGAGTCGAAACTCCACTTAAAGGTCTTTAAGTAGGCTGTTTGTTACAATGTCACCAAGATTTGATTTTGCATAATAATCTTTGCAAACTTTAAAAATTTACACCAAGATTCTTGAAATTTTACTCTGCACAGTAAACTTTGTCCAAATCTGCAAACAGAACTCTACAACAATCTCAATTTGTACACTTTCTTGATGACAAACCACAGCAAGACATGCACTACAACCTTCAATATCCTCCAAATTGCCAAGATTTCCTAGGAAACTAAGGTTTATGAATAGATTTGATGGAAAGAATCGCTAATCAAGAAATTGTGCATTAAACTTAGAGAATATGAATTTTGAAAATGGTGATTAGCATAGATTCAACAATAACTAATATCAATGCTAATCCATACAAATCAAGATAATACCAATCTTGAAACTTAATTTAAAAATGATTAAGTCTTAATCACTCTCTAAACAAAACACCAAGATCAAAGCCAAGAGCTCTGATATACCACTGAAATGAAGCTGAGATATGGCTTTGATATACCATTGAAAGAAAGCTACGTCTAGATTAGCTTGGATTAGCCTAGCTTAGTCTAGATTAGCCTTGATTAGCCTAGATTGGAGAGGAAACTAAATACCTAGGGTGAATGCCATGAAGGACGTCTAAATATATCAAAAAGTGTCAAAAGGTTCCAACGTGTCCAAAAGGTACAATAGTCCCACGGCTGGTGCCTTTTATGATCCCAAGGACCGTATGCCCTAGCACCACATGTGTAATGACCTATCCCTCATGTGCATGTGCATGTGCATGTGCATCCTAAAATCCCCTTTGTTACATGGAACGATTGAAAGTGCCACTTACCTTGAAAAACTATACTCTTATTAAACATAGCTATTCTCCTTCCATGTGGCCAAAGGAGAGAAGAGATAGGGCTAAGGGAGAAAGGGAAGTGATTCACGTTGCCCCTTTCTCAATTTTGAATTTTCTCATCCCTTGTTACCTAATGATGATTTTTTTGAGAGAAAAAATAGGGGGCTCCCTCTTAAAAGGTGAGCTTCATGATGAAAACTTCAACATATAGGTGTCTCTCTCTTTCTCTCATTTTGGTAAAGAAAAGACAACTCAATTTTTGAAAGGAGAGTTACATCTTCTTACCTAATGATGATTTTCCTATTAAAAGTGAGTTTCATGAGGATGAAAACTTTAATGTGCAGGTGTCTCTTTAATGATATATAAATCTCTCTCTCTCTCTCTCTCTCTCTCTCTCTCTCTCTATATATATATATATATATATATATATATATATAATATTATATTAATACTATTATATATGAACACATTTACACACACATACGTACACATACAACCACACACGTGCGTGGAGAGTGTGTGTGTGTGTGTGTGTGTGTGTGTGAGAGAGAGAGAGAGAGAGAGAGAGAGAGAGAGAGAGAGAGAGAGAGAGAGAGAGAG